>NW_020524440.1:2500-302500 GCF_003368295.1 Carassius auratus
CTGTTCTGTAAGATTAATTCTTTAAACAGTGGTAAAAGAGGATGTGGTGCTGAACCTTCAAGAGTCACTCAAAACGTATCTGTCCATAAAGCCTATAAAGAATTATTCTTAATATACAGTTCACAATACTTCAGCTTGTTATTCTAATTAAGTGAGGGTCATTTTATCAGTAAAATTCTTAAAATACATATTTTATTTGAAAGATTTCTATAAATGATTTAAATCATACTCGTTTCTACAATAATTATTTAAAAGTAATCCTATAGCTCCCTCAGGTGGCCATTATAGGTACTAAGAATTGCAAGCTTGATTTATAAGTTATGATAGTTTTAATTTTATGCTGGCTCTTGAAAATGATAAAGCTATGAAACTTACTGTGCTTCCTTCAAATGAGGACTTCTACTTATATAAAAAATTATGAAGAATTAGAATGAAACATTTTAAAGATATAGTAAAATAACTATTGTATTTTATTTTTATTTTACTTTAATAAATCGCTATGGCCACACCATTTAAGCTATCCTAAACCCATTCACAATTTAACATCTCAGTATATTGGCATCATGTTAAAAAAAGTTTGGTGTGAACTACTTGTGTCTTCTTGGAGGAGTATGAATTCATTTACAGGCTGATTTTATCATAAATCCACAATAGAATTTCTGAGCTCTGTATCAATCTGTGTTGTTGTTTGTTTATTTTTATTTTTTTATTTTTCATAGGAAGATAACTGACCCTTTACTCTCCTTTTTAATAAATGTGCTTATAAACCAAAAACAAGCTATTTATAGCTGTATTTATAAACTGCTTACTACTGACTATTAATATTGGGACAAGACTTTATAAAGCATGAACTGACTATTTACTTTTTGAGTTTGAAATTATTATTTGCAGCACAAATAAGGTTTTTTGGGATTTTTAAAAATCCCTAAAACTGTCAGAAAAGGATAAGGCCTAAGATTTCTATGTGAGTGGCTAAATTCATTTGTTTTTATAACTATAATGCATAAACTATGAAATTATACAAAATGTATAAAAAAGTACAACAGTTATTGTTTTCCAATGTTTTTTATTTATTTATTTATTTTATTTTTTTGGATTTACATTTAAAAAAATTAGCCTACTGCAATCATTCTAAACAGCTTGACTAAAACCTGTTAATATTTATTATAGACCACTGTAACTGTGTATAATCTAACAAACAAGTTTATTATGAAAATAAAAGTGTGTACACCAGATAAATTGGACGATAAAGAAATTGCTAACAATAGTATAATAGAGCATGTTTTATGTTTGTAGGCGTTTAGATGCAGAAATTGACAAATCAAATGTAAAATAAAATGTAATTGATTTAATTAAATATAGATTAATTATTGTTAGAGCAAAATAATAAATAAATAAATAAATAAATAAATACGTACACACATTAAAAAAGCACCCAAGATGAATGAATTTCATTTTTTATATAGATTAAAATTGAAGACAGAAGCAGCTGGTATATGCGGTCACTTAATATTAAAATCCAGTAGATCCACTTCAGATTTATTTCTCAACAGTTTATGTTCACGTGGCTGTTTTCGTTGATAGTCGCCAAGCTATTATGTGTTTTGAAATAATCTTGTCCGTTATGTGTTCGTTCGTACGACGAAAGCCAGAATCCTGCAGCTCGAGAGATATGTTATTCTGCCAGTCGCGCTTTCAAATAGTCTTGCACACTTAAACAGGTCACAAACACCTGCATTTAGCTCTTGCTGTGTTACAATGGGTTTATTGTGTGCATTTGTGGTAATATTTTATTTAAAAAAGCTCTTAAACAAGAATAAATTCGTTTGTTTTGAGCTGGACACTGTACGCGCTGATCGGAGGCGGTGATTTCAGATAGGCAGCTGCAAATATTTCATTTTCACACAAACAGTTCAAAAACATCTTAATTTAGCTCTTGGTGTGTTCTAATTGGTTGATTGTGTGATATCGCTGTAATAATTTATTTTTAAAAGCTTTAAAACAGGAATAAATTCGTTTTCTCTGAGCTCTTTACTCCAGACGCTCGTGATCACAGCGGTGATTCATCTCTCCTATTTCTCACGTATCTCTGGCCAGAAATAATTTATCCATGAGCCCTGAACCGGTAATAATCAGATATGTTGGTTTAGCTTGTCAGTGTGAATTAAATCTAAGTATTTGTTTGTATTTTTAACCGATTTAAAAGTGAAAGTAAAAGTCCGGGAATTGAACCTGTAGGGGCGCTATTTCTCTCAGACAATGGAAGTCTAAGCACACACACTCAAACAGAGGGACAGAGTGAGATGAGATGTCTGACAGTTTTTTTAATTTTCTGTTATCCATACAGTGTTGTAAAGTCGTGAAACTATGCATATTTCCTCAGAATGACTTTTTCATCTGTATGAAAAAATTCTTTGACGTGTTTGGAAGCTGCAATTTAAAAATACAATAATGATTCCCTTTGTAAGGTCATTTAAAAAAATCACCACGGCAAAACCATTCAAGCTATCCAAAATCCATTCACAATTTAAGTTCCTATCAGAAATACTGATGTGTGTTCAGAGTTTTGTGAAATTCTAAGTATGTTATTTGCCTCAAAATCACCTGAGAAGTATTCCAGTTTGACATGTTGCCACGGCAACAATTTTTTAGATATCAATATCCCCCTTGCAGATTTATATCAGCTGTGTTTTAACATTATTCTGATGAAGTTTGAAGCAAATCGAGTAATAATAAGATGCTGAATTCAAATCATTTTGAAAATGACACACTTCCTTCTGCCAGTTGGTGGCGCTATAACTTTGACTCCTAATAGTCACATATATGCGATCGACATCATACAACGAATAATCTGATGAAGTTTGATTAAAATCAGGAAATGTATGTGGATGGTATTAGACACTTCCTGTTTCTAATTTCTCGCCATAATTTCAACGCCTCGCCACGAGCAAACCGTTCGAGATATCAAAAATCCCCTGGCAATTTTTCATCCCCAGTGTCTTGAGATCATGTTGACCGAGTTTGGCGGCAATCGAGAAAAAAACCTATGACAAGTATTTCAAATTCCAGAGCATGCGCTTTTTACATAACTCTAAATAGCTGACTTCCTGTTGGGTGGAGCCTATGACATGCAATACGAAAGTTGTTCGGCACGATGAGATCTATATGTGTACTGAGTTTCATATGAATATGTGCAAGTATGTGTGAGCTATACATCAACATTTCTGACTGTGTTCCAGGGGGCGCCGTAGAGCCCCTGTGCCACGCCCGGGTCCCAGCCTCTGCAGGCTCCTAAAGGCCACAGATTCCAAAGTGTGCGCAAATTTTCAAGAGTTTTTGAGTATGTTAAGGACCCCAAAAGCCCCCACAACTTTGACGAAAAATTTGAATACTAAACCCTAAATAGCCAACTTCCTGTTGGGCGGAGCCTATGATATGCAATACAAAAGTTGTTTGGATTGATGAGATTTATATGTGTACCGAGTTTCATACGTCTACGAGCAAGAATGTATGATATATGGCCCTCCATATTCCAGGGGGCGCTGTAGAGCCCCTGTGCCACGCCCGTGTATCAGTCTCTGCCCGGCCCTAATGGCCGCAGGTTCCAATCTGTGTGCCAATTTTCAAGACTTTTTAAGCACGTTAAGGGCCCCAAAAGCCCCCGAGACGTTGGAAAAAAATAATAATAATAATAATAATAATAATAATAAAAAATAATCCTAAGGAAAACAATAGGCCTCTCGCCCTTTGGGCTTGAGCCCTAAATATAGCTGCAAGCAGCGATGGCGGGCTCAAGCCACCAATGCCATCACCACCCCGGTGGCATCAGGTAAACTGTGCCCAGCGGGCACATGCATTCACAATATCCCTCTGGCAGTGAGGTTTTAAAGGATAGAGGGGAGCGTAGAGGGGAGCGTGCATTTGCAGTGGCTGGGCCATGACTCTGGAATACCCTGGCTTTAGAGATCAGACTGGCCCCTTCCTTGTCTATTTTTAAATCTTTGCTAAAAACTTTTTTATTTTCCTTAGTGTACTGACTACTGTGTTATGCTACATTTTGAAATGGGTGGTTTTAAATTTTTTGTCTGGTCTATTTTTATGTATGTGTAATATTCTTGCTCTTATGTTAAAGCACTTTGGTCAGCCAGGAGGCTGTTGTAAATGCGCTATACAAATAAATTGAACTTGAACTAGAACTTGAACTTGATATGGCAGTTAAAGGGTTAATCCGAATCATCTAGACTTTAAAATCACATTCACAGAACAATATATATATATATATATATATATATATATATATATATAACTTTAGTAACACTTTACAATAAGATTTCATTTATAAACATTATGTTAACATGAACAATATTTATATAGCATTCTTTCATGTCAGTTAATATTCCAAACTTAAACATTAAAACATTGTTTTATTGTGATTTTTTTCCAAGCACATTTTACCAATTCCAAACCATATCAATCTTAATAACTACCATTATTTTTTATTTAATCATTTATGAGTGCTATACAATAGTCCAGGAAAGCTGGAAGAGAAAAACAGGTCAAGAAGAACTGACAAAAGAATTGCAAAAGAATTAGGAATTAATGTGAAGATTAATTTTTAGTCAATTCTGCAAGACAGACTTTCAGGAAAGGAGGTGGAATAAAAATGAGCTCCTAAATCTTAATCCCAGATTCTGGAAGATATATTCCTCAAACCATCGGACAAGAAAAGGTGGTGCTGGTCCTTCACGAGTCACTCTAATCTGTTCATTAAGCCTATATATAAAATCTTAATATATAGTATTTCACAATACTTCATGGTATTCTAATTAAATAATTTTTTGGAATCTTAGATCTCTCAGAACCTGACACATTGTAATTCTGAGACTCCAGGAAAGTGGCAGTTCTGTAAAATGTTGGCGCTGGAGACTAAATGCTCCCTGATAGTTTCACACCTAATTCACTTAAAACACACACAAACACACACACACAGTGACAGAGGGACAGAGTGACATCAGATGTATGTTTTTTAATTTTCTGTCATCCATATAATGTTGTATAGTCATGAAACTATGCATATTTCCTCAGAATGACTTGTCTTCTATGTGTACATTTTTTTGAAGTGTTTAGAAGCTGCACTTTTTTTTACTGGTTCCTTTTTTACTATTATTTCAAAAAATCACCACGACAAAACCATTCAAGCTATCCAAAATTCATTCACACCTGTTCTGTAAGATTAATTCTTTAAACAGTGGTAAAAGAGGATGTGGTGCTGAACCTTCAAGAGTCACTTAAAACGTATCTGTCCATAAAGCCTATTAAGAATTATTCTTAATATACAGTTCACAATACTTCAGCTTGTTATTCTAATTAAGTGAGGGTCATTTTATCAGTAAAATTCCTAAAATACATATTTTATTTGAAAGATTTCTATAAATTATTTAAATCATACTCGTTTCTCCAATAATTATTTAAAAGTAATCCTATAGCTCCCTCTGGTGGCCATTATAGGTACTAAGAATTGCAAGCTTGATTTATAAGTTATGATAGTTTTAATTTTATGCTGGCTCTTGAAAATGATAAAGCTATGAAACTTACTGTGCTTCCTTCAAATGAGGACTTCTACTTATATAAAAAATTATGAAGAGTTAGAATGAAAATTTTTAAAGATATAGTAAAATAACTATTGTATTTTTTATGTTACTTTAATAAATCTCTATGGCAACACCATTTAAGCTATCCTAAACCCATTCACAATTTAACATCTCAGTATATTGGCATCATGTTGAAAAAGGAGTATGGAGTAGTATGAGGAGGAGTATGAATTCATTTACAGGCTGATTTTATCATAAATCCACAATAAAATTTCTGAGTTCTGTATCAATCTGTGTTGTTGTTGTTTGTTTATTTTTATCTTTCATTTTTCATAGGAAGATAACTGACCCTTTACTCTCCTTTTTAATAAATGTGCTTATAAACCAAGGACAAGCTATTTATAGCTGTATTTATAAACTGCTTACTACTGACTATTAATATTGGGACAAGGCTTTATAAAGCATGAACTGACTATTTACTAATGAGTGCAGTTATTATAAAGTGTTATCAATGAATTTGCTAATGTTAACAAATTAGACATTATTTTACAGTGTTATCAAATCCTTAAATGACTCATAAGCATTTGTGAAAGTTCTGCTTGCATTACAGCTTAGTATTGATCTGTGAGCTGAACAGATTTACTGTTACATCTATGAGATTATGTAAATTCAAATAAATATAATGTCACAGGATGTCATAGGTCAGTATCAAATGAGTTTGAAATTATTATTTGCAGCACAAATAAGTTTTTTTTAGGATTTTTAAAAATCCCTAAAACTGTCAAAAAAGGATAAGGCCTAAGATTTCTATGTGAGTGGCTAAATTTATTTGTTTTTATAACTATAATGCATAAACTATAAAATTATACAAAATGTATAAAAAAGTACAACAGTTATTCTTTTCCAATGTTTTTTATTTATTTAAACTTTTTTTTTTTTTGGATTTACATTTTAAAAAATTAGCCTACGTCAATCATTCTAAACAGCTTGAATAAAACCTGTTAATATTTATTATAGACCACTGTAACTGTGTATAATCTAACAAACAAGTTTATTATGAAAATAAAAGTGTACACCAGATAAATTGGACGATAAAGAAATTGCTAACAATAGTATAATAGAGCATGTTTTAGGTTTTTAGGCGTTTAGATGCAGAAATGGACAAATCAAATGTAAAATAAAATGTAATTGATTTAATTAAATATAGATCAAGTCTTGTTAGAGCAAAATAATAAATAAATACGTACACATATTAAAAAAGCAGCCAAGATGAATGAGTTTAATTTTTTATATAGATTAAAATTGAAGACAGAAGCAGCTGGTATATGCGGTCACTTAATATTAAAATCCAGTAGATCCACTTCAGATTTATTTCTCAACAGTTTATGTTCACGTGGCTGTTTTCGTTTATATTCGCCAAGCAATTATGTATTTTGAAATAATCTTGTCCGTGATGTGTTCATTCTTACGACGAAAGGCGGAATCCTGCAGCTCAAGAGATATGTTATTCTGCCAGTCGCGTTTTCAAGTAGTCTTGCACACTTAATCGGGTCACAAACACCTGCATTTAGCTCTTGTGTTATAATGGGTGTATTGTGTGCATTTATGGCAATATTTTATTTGAAAAAGCTCTTAAACAAGAATAAATTCGTTTGTTTTGAACTTGTGACACTGTAAGCGCTGATCGGAGGCGGTGATTTCAGACAGGCAGCCGCGAATATTTCATTTTCACACAAACAGTTCAAAAACATCTGAATTTAGCTCTTGGTGTGTTCTAATTGGTGAATTGTGTGATATCGCTTCAATATTTTATTTGTTAAAGCTATAAAACAAAAATAAACTCGTTTTTCTGAGCTTGTCATTCCACACGCTCATGCTCAGAGCGGTGATTCATCTCTCGTGTTTCTCACGTATCACTGACCACACATCAATTATTAATGCGCCCTGACCCGGTAATAATCATATATGTTGGTTTAGCTTGTCAGTGTGAATTAAATCCAAGTATTATTTTGTATTTTAACCGATTTAAAAATGAAACTAAAAGAGAGTCTCCTCCCTTTCAGTCGAATTTCCCTTTAAGGAATTGAACCTGTAGGGGCGCATTTTCTCTCAGACAATGTAAGTCTCAGCACATAATACTCAAACAGAGGGACAGAGTGAGATGAGATGTCTGACAGTTTTTTAATTTTCTGTTATCCATACAGTGTTGTAAAGTCGTGAAACTATCCATATTTACTCAGAATAACTTTTTTTTTGTATGAAAAAAAGGTTTTGAAGTGTTTGGAATTTAAAAATGCAGGACAATTAATAATTCCATTTTTACTGTCATTTAAAAAAATCACCACGACAAAACCGTTCAAGCTATCCAAAATCCTTTGGCAATTTAAGTTGTTTAAAATGTTTTGGCATCATGTAGACAAAGTTTGGTGTGTATAGTGTTACTCTCCTCTGAGCAGTATGCATTAATTCACAGCTAAATGTAAAAAAAAATCCACATTCAAATCAAAATAGCTGACTTCCTGTTGATCGTAGCTGATGACTGTGAATTAGAAAGTTGTCCGTCTTGATAAGAACAATTTTTGTACCGAGTTTGGTGTCTGTAGCTAAAACTAACCCCCCCACTTTTGACAAAAGGTGGCGCTATAGAGTGCCTCTTCCACGCCCTCTTATGAACTTTTGCCAGTGTCTAGTTATCATAAATACTGATATTTGTTCTGAATTTCATGAAATTCTAAGTATGTTATATGCCTTAAAATCACCTGAGAAGTATTCAAGTTTGACATGTTGCCACGGCAACAATATTTTTAGATATCAATATCCCCCCAGCAGATTTATATCGGCTGTGTTTTAACATTATTCTGATGAAGTTTGAAGCAAATCGAGTAAAAATAAGATGCTGAATACAAAGCATTTTGAAAATGACACACTTCCTGCTGCCAGTTGGTGGCGCTATAACTTTGACTCCTAATAGGCACATATATGCGATTGACATCATACAATGAATAATCTGATGAAGTTTGATTAAAATCAGGAAATGTATGTGGATGGTATTAGACACTTCCTGTTTCTCATTTCTCGCCATAATTTCAACGCCTCGCCACGAGCAAACCGTTTGAGATATCAAAAATCCCCTGGCAATTTTTCATCCCCATTGTCTTGAGATCATGTTGACCCAGTTTGGCGGCAATCGAGTAAAAAACCTATGACAAGTATTTCAAATTCCAGAGCATATGCTTTTTACATAACTCTAAATAGCTGACTTCCTGTTGGGCGGAGCCTATAACATGCAATACGCAAGTTGTTCGGCACGATGAGATCTAAATGTGTACTGAGTTTCATATTAATACGTGCAAGTATGTGTGAGCTATACATCAACATTTATGACTGTGTTCCAGGGGGCGCTGTAGAGCCCCTGTGCCACGCCCAGGTCCCAGCCTCTGCAGGCTCCTTAAGGCCACAGATTCCAAAGTGTGCGCAAACTTTCAAGAGTTTTTGAGTATGTTAAGGACCCCAAAAGCCCCCACAACTTTGACGACAAATATGAATAATAAACCCCAAATAGCCAACTTCCTGTTGGGCGGAGCCTATGATATGCAATGCGAAAGTTGTTTGTATTGATGAGTTCTATACGTGTACCGAGTTTCGTACGTCTACGTACAAGTATGTATGATATATGGCCCTCCATATTCCAGGGGGCGCTGTAGAGCCCCTGTGCCACGCCCGTGTATCAGTCTCTGCCCGGCCCTAATGGCCGCAGGTTCCAATGTGTGTGCCAATTTTCAAGACTTTTTAAGCACGTTAAGGGCCCCAAAAGCCCCCGAAACCTTGAAGAAAAATAATAATAATAAATAATAATAATAATAATAATAATAATAATAATAACAAATAATCCTAAGGAAAACAATAGGGCTCTCGCCCTCCAGGCTTGAGCCCTAATAATAATAAAAAACAAAGCAGATACAAGAGGGTCCTCGCACCTCGGTGCTCGGGCCCTAAAAATGATATCGCCATACAAGGGTATAAATCTGCCACTGCTTCAGTTTCACAGGGTGTTCTTCAAGGTTCAGTTCTTGGTCCACTTCTGTTTATCATATATATATATATATATATATATATATATATATATATATATATATATATATATATATATATATATATATATATATATAGTTAGATAGATAGATAGATAGATATACATATATGTATGTATGCATAGGCTATTATTAATCAACAAATGTGCCTACAATACAACATTTTAAAACGTGTGTGTAAACCGAAATAACACAGACTTATGCACGCACGCACGCACACGAAATACACGCAAAATTACATAATATACTTGTAACCTATTAATATTAAAGAGCACTTTATGGGCTAAACTGCTTCCCATAAAATAATACCAATGCATTTTAATGTAAAGTAGTTTTAGCATATATTTGCCTCATGTCACTAAAGTGTTAAAACAATAAAGAAGATAAAGTAGCATTTCGGTTTCAGTTTGAGTTTCTATCGAATCAGTCCCTAGAAACACATATGGGTCATTTTATGAAGAGATATTTTTAATTTACTGTAGCACCAGGTCTTGAGCTGATTTCATTTTCTCAAGAGGAACTGAAGCTGAAGCTCAGATGGGGAACTGACAGCGCAGAAGGAGGACTAACCGAACACATCCACTCCTCAAGGAACGTCGAGAGCAGTTTCTGAAGGGAATATAAACAACACCAGGAGTTACACTGTTGCCAGATGCAGGGAATTATTTGGTACTTTGTTAGTTAGTCAGTCGCTGTGAAAGTGGATGGATATAAGTCTTTTTTTGACCCCTCGAGGAAGTTTTTAGCCGCCTGGCTAACTAACCAGCCGTGAGATATGAAGACTTCGGGTTCAAAACAGAGTTACAGACTCAGTATTTACTCTAAATGAACTGTTTTAAAAACATTTATCTCGGCGAAGTCGAACATATGTATAGTGAAACAGCGAACAAGTTTGCCTAAGTAAGTTGATATTTTTTCAGAACAAAAGATCTAAACTGGCTGGATGATAGCGCTCTGGTTCGCTGGTTTTATTAATTTATCTATTTATTTATTAATGTAATGTTATCTAATTGAATATAAATTTGAAATGTTCTTGTTGTTTTATTTTGATTACTTTAATGTAATTTTTTAAAGAATTTATTTCATTTTTATTTAATTATAGACTATTTGATCATTTTCTATATTATTTTTCGTACATGGTTTCAGAGCCTTTCATAATAAATATCCTTTTTTATGTTTTTTTAATTGTTTATTCAAGTCTCATTATAGAAGCCTTTTATTAACATTTAAACTTTGTTAAAGTTTACTCCTAAAGTAATTACACTCCTCACATTTTTTTTTTTTAATAGTTAAGTTATTTGTTGACTTTTACAGCTCAATCTGCTTGGCAGTATTTGACACGAGGTTTCGTCATATAAACATGATCAGGTTTAGCTTTGACAGTGAACTCACTTTCCCACAGTCCTGATCTACTCCACCCAGAGGCATGTTCTCTCATGCACAAGTACATGGGGTGGGTGGATCACCTGTCTAAGGTAATATTATGTCTTGATTTTACACCATTTGAGGGCTGGGGAATACTACTGTCTGGTTGATGTGGCCGTTTTAGGGGTGTTTTGTGTATGTCTGCGGTAGCTGATGACTCTTTTGATAACCAAACCCCAAACACAGAGCTTTGTTGGCATTCCTGGAAGCAGGTGCCTTGGAGAAAAGAGAGAAAGGATTTATACTGCCTCTCAGGTTGTGGGTTAACATCATGAGAACGTTCCCCTCGCATACATTCAGGAAGTTTAAGTCAGGATGACTGGAGTTAGGCAGCTTACTCGCAGACTCTCAGAAGTTGTGATTAACCGCTGGTCTGGCCCGTCCAAACCTACACAGACCATCTGCACCGTTCTGTGCCTGTGGACTCTGCAGTGTTCAATTTCATGCCAGACATCTGAGTCACCAAAAAAACATGCTTGGAAATACTACACCAGATTAAAATTTGTAAAGCCATCGTGATGGACGTTCTGCTGATCCGGCCTTCCTGTGAATCAGGAAACACAGGCCAGGCTTTCCTGCACACACTTTTAGACACAAGTGGGTCAGTAGATGTGATGATCAAGGGGGATGGGATCTGGCTCAAATCACGGAGAGATTCCAGTGCATCTGTTAGATGTAGGTCATCCAGAACAAAGGCATCATTTTTGAGTCCGGCTGATCAAATATGGTCGTATTTGCCGAATTATGTCGTTCAGTCCCAGTGCCAATAAATTCCAGCAGGTCTTCACTCTCAGCGTAATGTGTAACGTGTCCAAAACACTTTGGCCACAGATGAGGGCTTGTAAAAGAGCTGCCAGATCTGTCCCATCTACAGTTGATGCAGGAATGAGTAATTTCAAGTAACCTGTTTTTGTTGTCAACTTGTTGCATAGATACCAGCGTTTATTAACATGCATGAAATCTTGTAGATTTTCCTCACTGAGGTGCTGACCGCTCATTCTTGTGCCACAATGAAGGCCCTTCTATTATGTGCACATGGATGTGGAAATACTGGAATGCCTGTCCTTTTCGTGCCGCAGCTGAAAGAAGCTTTTGGAGAGGAGTGAAATTGAATTATATTATGCTCAAGTGTGTTAATGCACGGCAGTGCTTGGGGCAGGCCCAGCTGGAAGGGGTGAGAGTGGGGGTGGTGGGTGTTCCTGGGGATGGAGGCCCCCACAATGCTTTGTCTTCTCCCATATTCATGTGGTTGTCCGTCTCCTTTTTGTTAAAATTTTTATTTTTAGTTCACTGATGACCTTTATGGTGCCAATCTTTGGTTTCCTGCTTTTTTTCAGCTTTTGTGTGTGCCAAATGTGTTTGTCAGTTGAACTAGAGTTGCACGATATAGATTTATATCGTATATAAAATATATATATAAAAATACAGGAATTTTCACCAAGAGTATTTGAAAGGCAATATTTAGGAAAAATATTTACTATAATATATTTACTATAAAGATGTTTTTTGAGTGTGAAATCTTGGTGAAAAATGTGGGTGTTCATCATATTTTGGTTTACAATATTTTTTAAACTAACCTCTTTCAGTAACCATTTCAGTAAAAAAAAATCTTTGAAAAAGAAATGAATCTTTGAAAGTTTGAAAGTGACTTCATAGGCCACATCCCTACTGTTTTTGAACATTTCTGTATATATAAATTGTTAAAATTGCAATAATGATTATTTTATTGTATAATAATATTAACAACAACAATAAAATCATTATTGCAATTACCGGTATGACAATTTTTTAGCAAATTTGTATTTTATTTAACTTTTACATTTTTTATATAATAGAATATGATGTAATATAAATAAAATAAATAATATTGTAATAGAATAAAATCAAGGATTACAAATAAAAAATACTGTAAAATCACAATACTAATATTTATGTCTTAATTTCTTTGGTAAACAGTAAACCAACTCAGAACAGCTTGAGTAGACGCTGAAACACTGTTTCGAAGTACATGATTGTAAATGCTGTGCTTGAAACCAGTAAAGCATATATTTATTTAATTAAATTGCAAGAGCGATGCTGATTTAGTTTCGATTTAGTTTTGCTATATATTCTGCCACACTAAGTTAAACCCGCTTGTTGAGTTGTTTTTTTTTTTTCTTTGCAGACTCCAAAGTGAAGGAAGAATGGCAGAGGAACCGAATCCTACAGAGGAAGCGTTCTTTTGTGAACTGTATTAACTTCTCTAGACTACGAATTAAGGGTTTCTTCCTTTATAGGTTTGCTGTTGCAATGCCACACAGTCCTGCGGTGTGACGACAGCCTTGTCGTCATGCTGGCCCTTGGAGTGGACCATGTAAAAAGAGGAGGGAATGTCGTCGCAGGAGGAACAGGAGGGAAGACGGTGACGACGTCAGCATGGCCGATCACACGAGAACCTGCCGTCAACATCAAGCAGAAAATCTCCCAGTGGGAGGGACTTAGCCAGCAGGAGGACGTTCGAAGTGGGAATATTAAGCCCCAGCGGGCTCTTGCATCTAGTAGGCTTTCAGAGGGCTTCCTTGGAAATGGACTTGACGGCAGTGATGGAGGTCACAACAAAGCAACTGTATCAAAAGCCAAAAGCCTGGGTTTAGATTTCAGGGAAAACCAGATGACTATTAGACCGGTTACAGGAGAAATCCAATCTGATTTCCTAAGAAATGGAACTAATTCGAATAAATTTGTAACATCAACTCCTGTGACTAAGCCTTTAAGCACTGTAACCCAAGGCCAAGTGTCTAAACTGAATGTTAAAAGCAATAATATCAAGACAAACCATTGCACAGATGACAAAAACACATCTCTACCTCAATGTGTAGATGATCCAGAGGCGTCATTGCCTCCAGGGAACTTTTACACTTCCAGGGGTTTCTGGAAACGACTGGAGGCAGATGAACCTTTGTGGGAGAAGGATTCCTCAATGGTGACGAAGTGTCTTGGTGAAATTGGACCTTCTTCTCCTCCACCTAAACCACAGCGCACATTCCAGTACAAGGGTGCAAGCAGTCCGCCCGTCCAGTGGATCCAATTAGAGAACCAGACTCCATCAGTCAGCAAATCGAATCAAGTCTGGAAGCATGACAACATATTAAAGCCACCCAGCTGTCCACCTCCTCCTTGTCCAGTTAACGGGTTTTCCAGAAACAGAAAGAACAGGTGAATACTTTTCCCACAGTGCAGATCACAGTGCTCAGTTAATCCCAATTTACGAAGTTAATCCCAATTTACGAGGGAGGTTTTAGTACAGTGTCCAGCAGTTTTTTAAACTATAGATCCTGTCAGACGCTGCATTAAATATATTTAGGTAATCACTCATTCAAAAATATTGCAATATTTAGAATTTGTCTAGTTATCATAAACAAAGTCTTTCCTTTATTGAGGCTTTTAATGTTGGTATCAGGCATGTACACATCAAAACAATCATTTGGGTTACCAATTGGAGAAGGAAAATACATATGAAATACGAGATCAAATACAAAATTGCCATCAGTTATATCTTTAATATCATCTCTAGTAATGCAGTGCCATCAAATGAGTCATTAAATAATTGGGTTAATAAAACGGCAGATTCCAAAACTTCCTCATATAATTATATTGTACAAAAAAACTGGTTGATTACCCTTTATAAATAGCGTTTTGCTGGCTTTCAAAACCTGTTGAACCTGGTCACAATGAAATATCCTCAAAACAATAGGTGTTGGCTTGAAACGTTCTCTAATCGACATGCCTTACCGTGATTGATAGCTCAAATCATGCGTATTGTTCAGGAGAGGTGTGCTATTACTTTTCAAAGTGGTAAGATTTTCAAAATCCCATAGACACTGAAGGATCCAAGCCAGAGTATCATAGAGGCTTAAACGGACCGTTTATGTCATTGTTTTCTCTCTTTCATGTTTCTGTTTTTCTGCGGAACGCAAAATGAATTACTTAATTGATTTTAAAGAACATTGGACCCCAATGACTTGGCACGGGCAAAAAAAAGGCTTCTTTTGTGTTCTAAAGAAGGAAGTGAGTCATACAAGTTTGCAATGACACGAGGATGAGAAAATGACAACAGATCTTTTTGGGTGAAATTTTATAAACACCAATCACAGTTTCTTAAGAAAATGGACAAATCTACTTGTCGTACTCATTTCTTATATACGTTTATTTGTTGGACAGCTTTCTGTCAGAGGACAGCGTGGAGAGTTTAGCTGTAGAATCACAGTCCATTGTCCACATTTTGCCTACTTTTGTTTCAACGAAGACTGCTGAGGTCACTCAAGGGCTTTCTGAACACTCTTCTGGTCACGCTGTTGGGTTTCCTCCTTCCTCTAATTGTTTTTCTACCTAATCATTTGAAACCCAGTGTCTGTTCCAGTCATAATGTATCAATTCTATATCATGTCTAATTTAACTGTTTGTTATGAATTCTGGAACATTCCTTTTTGGATTATTGGTCACCCTTTATGAAAGACTCAAAAACTGTTGAATCACAATACTGGGACTGTTCACACTCTTGTTCTCTTTCTTCACAGGAAGTCATTTGAGTTTGAGGATGTGGTACAGCTGACAGCCCAACAGGCCTCTAGAGGGAAGGAGGGCCGCCGTTCGGGTCTTTTCCATGCCTGGTCTGAAGACAGCATCTATGAGGATGTCATCTGTGAGTTATTTCTGAGAATGCCAAGATGCACGTCATTGACCAGATATTACTAAGAAGCACAGCAGAAAATATATCTGCCCTGACTGGAAAAACTCAACTTTTTTCTTGTACACTGCTGATTAAATGTTTGGTAAAAAAAAAAATAAATAAATATATATATATATATATATATATATATATATATATATATATATATATATATATATATATATATATATATATATATATATATATCAAAATAATTATATATATATATATATATATATATATATATATATATATATATATATATATATATATATATATATATATATCAAAATAATTATATATATATATATATATATATATATATATATATATATATATATATATATATATATATATATATATATATATAAATTTAAGAAATTAAGGGTGCATTAAATTGGTCAAAAGTGATAGTAAAGACTTTTATAATATTACAAAAAGAGCAGCGAATCAGCATATTATAAATCTATTTTATTATTTCATTAGAATTCTATTCACAATAGATTCCGGAAAGATTGTGTGGAACTGAAGACTGGAGTAATGGCTGCATCAGCTTTGCATCACAAGGAATAGATTATATTTTAAAATATATTCAAATAGAAAACAGTTATTTGTTCTGTTTTTACTATAGTTTTAATCAAATAATGCAGCCTTGAGCATAAGACACTTCACAAACATTCAAAAATCATACTGACTCCAAATGTTTTAAGAGCAGTATACAGTTTTTAGTTTTGTTGTTTTTAGTGTTGCATTTTTTGACATGCTTTGCTTGCATTAATTAACATGCTTACATAGATGTTTTTGCCCATTTCATCATGTCTTGCTCTGGTTTTGAGATGGTATGCCAATTAGATAGTCTAACTTTTAAAAATGCTTCCCAAGATAGCTGCATTAGACCATCTAGCTGTTTTTGAAAGCAAAAAGGCATCTTATTCGCCAACTAGTTGATTTGAAATCATGTTGTTTTTCACATCAGTATTTGTCTTGAAGCTAGAGTAGAGAACACTGAAATGTTTTTGCATGACTTATTATTATGGTAGCTAATGGTAGATCTTCTCATTTTCAATTAATCATTTTCAGTGGATATATCAAAAGAGAACCCATATGAAGACATCAAACTTTCACCTATGTGTTTACCTATAAGACGGCCACGAAACTACACAGTTGGACAGAGAGAGAGCCCACACATCAAGGTGACTGTCATTGTAAATGCCTATAGATCTATCTTTCTATCAGATCTATCAGATTTCAGTATGTAGCATATGCATTATCGTTCAAAAGTGTGATTTCAGTAAGATTCTTTTTCAAATAAGTTTTCTTTTCAGCAAGGGTGCATTCAGTTTATCAGAAGCAGTGTTGGGGTAGTTACTCAAAAATTAATTAATTACTAGTTACTTCTGTAAATTGTAATGAGATTACTAGTTACTGCATTTGAAAATGTAACTTCGCTACCTATTACTTGAATTTACTTTTTTAGGGCCCTATGAAATCCGTAAATTTGTTTCTAAATTCCGTTTTTTCCGTTTGAATTTTTCTGGATTCCTTTTTTTTCTGTTTATTTTTTCTCAACTCCTTTTTAATGTTTTTAATTTTTAATTTAATTGTATTAATTTTTAATATAATTGTCTTTAACTGAAACCGGACTTTTATTTTGACGTGTTAACGTAAATACCTTTACAGTTCCGTGTATGTGAAGTGACGCTGGTTTTACTCCAATCAAATGGTCAAATGCTCATGAAGTGGACGCAGCATGACTCTCAGTGCAGTTCTGGAGGGGGAAAAACATTTCATAAGGCTATTTTAAGAAATAATTGAATAAATTAAGTTGTTTTTATCCATGTAAATATGTCAATGACTTGCTGAAGTCCATGAAAACCAGCTATGTATGTATTAGACCCGGAAATAACATCTCTCTCTCTACTGTATAAAAAGTACATTATATATTATAATGTAAAGTATAATATTATACACTATAATATAATATAGTATTGTATTATCGTTATTATATCCAAGTTGTCTGTCTGGAACGCAGCATTAGGTTAACGTCAATAAACGAGCGTGTACTACAATTACGAGTCATTCTATAAGGTGACATTTCAGTACTTGACAAACGGACAGCGACTCCTCTGAGCACCACTTAAAGCACAGCTACGAGTTTGTTGGGAAACGCACGTGAAACAATAACGAACGATCGTAAAATTACTCGTAGAAAACGCTCTTAAGCGCTAAGATCAATCGTTATCGGGAAACCCGGCCCAGAACTTTACACAAAGGCAAACACGGCTTGTGTAACGCTGGAAAGCACGTTCCTATAGTCTAGTAAAGTAGTGTAGTTACCAATATTATTAGGGTAATGTTAATTTACCTCGTTACCCAAAAAAGTAATATAGTTACTGTAATCTGATACTTTGTAACTCGTTACCCCCAACACTGATCAGAAGTGACATAAAAGACATTTATAATGTTACAAGAGATTATCAGCTAAATCTTATCAAATAAGTGCTGTTTTTTTTTACTTTCTAGTAATCAAGAAAATCCTAAAAATGCATCACTGTTTCCACAAACTGTTTTAGATATTGATAATAATAATAATGAAAATAATAAAATAATAAAAAAAAAATGCTGAGTAATTGCTTCTGTAAATTCAGCTTTGCCCTTATAAAAACAAATTCCATTTTAAAATGAGTTCAAATAGAAATCGCTTATTTGAAATTGTAATAAGATTTTACCGGTTTGTTGTATTTTCTATCAAATAAATGCAGCCTAGTTGAACTGTTTATTAATTAGAAAAAGAAACGAACATGACGGCCACTGGCTAATTGTTGAGCTAAACTGTCTGTTTTGCCACTTCTTCTCTTGTCTGTTACTGAATGCAGATCTCACAGAAAGCGTTCACGCTGTTACCTAACGGCGACAGGCTGGATAAAATGGGGAGGGACCGCAAAGAATCCATTACGTCACCTACACGTCCCTCCACTACAAACACTCCTAAATCATCAGCAGCCAAACTTGCTACTACGTACAAGACAAACCGACAACCCCCGGTAAACCCACATGCATAAACATGTTCCTCAGGCATCATTGAACATTGCTCAACATTCACCTGTTCCTCTGATTGTATGCATGTGAACTTTAACCACACTTTCATGACATAATAAATTCCTTAGTTTTTTATAAACAGAAGCTGCTCTCAAATGCTTATAATACAGCCCAAAATCTTGAGAGAAAAACCTACCTTCAGTAGTTGATGATATTTAGTTCAGTACAAACTTTACAATAGCTAAAGTTTTTTCACAAAATAAATTGTATGACTTAGCTTTAATGCACAAAAATAACAAAAAGCAGACAAATGTCAAAAGTTACAGTTTCAACAATCTCCGAAGGAGTGTGAAAATATGTTCAAAAACTCAACTAAATGTAATAGAAATTTACATGAACACATAGTTTATAAATAAATATTTAATTTATTTTAAATCTGTAGGTTTCTGTCACTGTTTGGATGTAGTAAAACTCCTGCAGTTGTAGCATAAAACATGAAGGTCATATTTGCATTTTCTTTTGTTACTGGCCATAATTCTAATCTTGAAATCCGGATTAGTCATAAAATAATGTTTTCAGAATCATTCATACATGTGATATTTTTGTTATCAGTTGACTGGAAACTGTGCAGTCCTTGTCCTGTTGGACTTAAGCGCAGTCTTCACTCAGATCTTCAGTCCAGACATTTTTAAATGTTCCGAAATCTCGGTTGAAAACAAAAGGCGACAGGTCTTTTTCAGTCTATGCTCCAAAACTTTGGAACACACTACCCTTAACTATCAGAGCTTCTCCTACATTAAGCATTTTTAAATTTTAATGTGCTATAAAAATACAATTTTACCTTGACCTTTGACCTACCATAAACATGCTACAAAATACTAAAAATGTCAGCATATTTTGTGGGGAAGTTCAATTTTCAGTTCAGTTCAATTCAATTGTATTTGTGTAGCGCGTTTAACAAAACACATTGTTTCAAAGCAGCTTTACAGAAACTGCATGTTTCTACATTACAAAGCAGAAGTGAATGTGTCCAAGTAATGTTCATTTCACAAGTGAACAGTTCAAGATAATAAAATCATACAGCTAGCTAACATGAATTAATTTTAGACAGAAGCTAATTAAAGCAATTATTAATAGTGTGCTCATATTTCTTACAATATAGAGACATTTTGGCACTATTTTTGGAATCGGCACCCTAAAATAAGTAAAAACAACAGTTCATACATAAACCATTTTTGATACATTGGATACATAAACCAATTCTCTAGCCAGTTTTGTCCCAGTCCTCATGAATAAATTAGCAGTGAATATAAGTAGAAAGAGAAACAGACATGAAAAACATAGTGTGAGTAGAAATGTCAGCTTTGATGCTTGAAGAGGAAGTGGTGAGAAGATAGATGGATGGTGGCAGGAAACGCTCCCTTTTTGAGCACAAGTGGTTGAGGAATATCATGAAGTGCCTGTGCATCATACTGGACACCGCTGACTAATCGGCTATGTTCAGCTTTGTGTCAGTATCATCCATACAGTTATTTTGGAAAAGATAAAATCAGTAGGTCAGGCAGCGTAGATGAAGTTCATGGAGAAATGCTGTTTAAATGATGAGAGAGAGCAGAAAGTGGAGGTTAGAACCATCCTGTCTTCAATAGAAATCACTCATTTAAACATCAAACAGCATGTAAGAAATGTACAGTTCCTTTAGGAAGTGCTGACTAACCAGCACAGATGTTGTTTAGTGTGTTTTAAGTGAACCATTAATTAATAATATACTATTATGTAGTATTAAAGTAATAACTAATGTTTTGAATTAGCTTTTGTTTTATAGGGTTAGAAGTTTAAGTTTTTCATCTAATATTTATATACTATTTCAGCTTTAATTCAATTAAAAAAAATGTATATATAGTTTTAACACACTATTTAGATTAATATAAAACTAAATGCAGTTACAAAATAATGTTTTATATTTCTTCAACTTAAGAACCTACTTGCTAAGTCTGTGTTTTAAATTAATAAAATTAGTGTTGATGATGCTTAATGATATGTAATACTATATGATTTAGAATGTAAGATGTAAGAAGTTTTGCTGAGGGGCTATTGAGTACATGAGACCAAAACAGGCAGGATACACTGTTTTAGAGTACAAATCCATTAGAAATGTTTAAGAGTAATCTGTCTTATGTTGATTGAGGCATTCTTTTTCATTCATTTATATTTTTTAATCATACCTTACTGATTTTATTGATTTGTAAACCTTTCTCATCCTTTATGGTCCGACAGTTTTTTTAGGCAATTTTCTCGAACCAATTTGAACTCACAAAGAGCATCTCAAGACAGTAAAGATTCATAAACCCACATTCAAGTCTTTTTTTCTGTCTGTGATGAATTAAAGTCATGACTTTTTCATTTCTAAGCTCAAGTTCATGTTTGCATTGTTCAGTGTATTGCATTCTGGATCCTAGCAACCTCATAAAATCACTCTCCCGTGACACTATTTGAAACTCATGTGGAGGTCAAAGCAGTGCATGACGCGTGTTTTGAGCAGTACATAAAAAGGCCTTTACTGTCCACACACATGTTGAGCATTATGTTTTTATCGGGGGAAAGCACCACCACGCTGTTTCCGCTCATCATGGGCAAATGTCCCAACAGTTGCTGTCTCACTGTGTGATGTGGTCTCCATAACTATGAATCATAATTAGCTTGTAACATTTTGCTCTGGCCAGACATACACATGTACAGACATGTCGCTGGTCATTATGACACATCTAGTCTCATGGTTGTAGTTTTGTTTATTGTTTGCATTTGTTTCGTATTTGAAACATGTATTTGTGGGGCTTCCATTGTAATTGCATTTTGTAAAGAATACTGAAATAAAAATGTATCTCGTTTTCCACAAAACTATTAAGAAGAACAACTTGTTTCAACATTATGATGACAAGAAATGCTTCTTGAGCAGCATATTAGAATGATTTCTGAAGGATCGTGTGACACTGGAGACTGGAGTAATGATGCTGAAAATACAGCTTTGGTCACAGGAATAAATTACATTTTAAAATAGAAAATAGTTATTTTAAATTGTACAAATATTTTACAGTATTACTGCTGTTACTGATAAACATATATACAGCCTTGATGAGCATAAGAGACTTTTTCAAAAACATTTCAAAAAATCTTACGGAGTCCCCCCAACTTTTGAACAGTAGTGTACAAACTGAAGTTGTAATCAGCCTGGAGTATTGCTTTAAGTGAACTCTAATGAAATATTGTTTGTTGTGTTACCCATGTAGCTTGTAAACAGAATCCAGGAGATATTTGAAGCCAAAAGAGGAAGGAAACGAGTATGGGTGACAGCTACCAGAGGTGAGAGGATGCACATTTCATATTTAGCTGGTTTACCAAGAGAGAAAGTCTAATCATGTAGTTTTCAAATATGTGTGTTTGTGTGTTTTATGGCAGATGAATTGAGTGGAACAGAGAGTGATCCTGAGGAGAGCTCTAAAGGTCAGTGTCTCCCGTTTATTCAAGTTTAACTTGTATATCAAACCAGTTTAGCGATTTTTATAAACCCATCAATGCTGTTTACATTTTTTTCCTCATAGATCGCTCCCAGCGCACAGTGTACATTCAATCAACTTTAAAGCGACGACCGGGTTACCGCACTTTGGAGAGGGACCTGATCCAACTACAAGAGCAGCAGCTTTTCCAGCAATTTGTAGTTGTGTCACTTAAAAAAGCTTTATCCGGAAACACATACATCCCTGAAATCACACAACAGTTCCCTACTAAGGTAAAGAGACCTATAAACTGTAATGACAAAATCTGGAAATAATATAGGGCAGAGCGTCATTTGAGATTTTAATTGTGGAATGTTTGTTTCACCATTTTCTTTTTTTCAAATATTTTATTTATTTTTTAAATGTCTGTAATATATTATAATTCAAATTATTTTATATAAACATAATAAAACATTCTAATAACAATGTTTACATTTTAATTGTCAATACATTCATTATTCATGTAACACTGAAGAACTTGAATAATGATGCTGAAAATTTAGTTTTGCCATAACGGATAAATTACATTTTAAAATAGAAAATATTTGACATCGCATTTAACTTCTGTAATATGATGTTTTGGGAAAAATAATGTGGAAAGCATCATTTTCTTTTTTAATTTTTTATATTAAAATATTATGATATATTAACATATTTATGTTTATATATAAATATATATTTATAAATGTATTTTTATGTTTATATATTTTAATTCAGATTATTTTATATAAATATAATACAATTATTTACATTTTAATCTGAAATTAATTATAATTACTTTTAATAATAATATAAAACTATGTATAATATGTATTTATATGCTGTAAGAGTTATTTTATATAAATGTAATATAACAATATTTTATAATTATTTTTTATTAATTTGAATACATTATAATTAAGTAATTAATATTACTTTTATATTATTATATTTAAATAATAAGTCAATATAGAAAAATGTCATCATTATATATTTGATTTGTATAAAATATAATTTTTCTGTCTTTTATTTTGCATTTAGTTTGATAAGTCTTCACGTCTGACTCGTGAGGCTGAAGACAGATTAAAGGCGATTCCCAACTTTTGTTTTCCTGACTGTCATGACTGGCGTCCCTCTTCGGACCACACCAGGTAACATGCAAATAATAAACAATTTATGTTACTTGGCTAAATAACTAATTCACACTCCTAATATAATCTTTGATTATCGCCCACAGTGAAACATTTTCTTTTGTCCTAACGGGGGAGGATGGGAGTCGCTTATTTGGATACTGCCGCAAAATCCTGGTGAGATTGTAAATATGGGGGTCATATTAACCAATAAAAATAATACTTGGCCTAAAAGTCTCCTTTTATTCATCATGTCATTCAAAACCTTACCTTATGAAAGTTTGAAAAATATCAGATTGAATAAATAATATGAGTGTATTGTCAGTGGTAAATCTGCACTAACCTTGACCTTTGACCTTTATCTTGCAGCCCAGTGGGAAGGGGAAGAGACTGCCTGAAGTTCACTGCATCATCAGCAGACTGGGCTGCTTCAATCTCTTCTCAAAGGTTAGGGACACTTCCTGTTTAATCAACACTAAACCAGTTGGACCGATGCTGAACTGTAACTGTCTGAAATGTTTGAGGGTAGATCTTGGAGGAGGTGGAGAGGAGGAGAGCGATTTCCCCGGCCTTGGTTCATCCTTTCATGCACAGTGTCATGGAGGCTCCCTTCCCTGCTCCTGGACGCACCATCACCGTCAAGAACTTCCTGCCGGGCTCTGGCAATGAGGCAAGAAGATACTGTTTAAAGGAAAAATAGCGTTTAGTACTACATGTGATTTATTCTCAGAAAATGATTTTTATTTTATTTTTTACAAAGTTTTTAATTTAGTTTGCCCCTTAATAAGTATTCATTTAAATCTTGACATTATTACTAGTCATACATGACAACTTGACCTTTGTAGTTTTATTTTTCAACATTTATTTTATTTTAATTTTATTATTTATAGCCATTTTTTTTATTAAGAATGTAATTTTTTTTTACTTTTTTTGTTTTTTTAAGATTGTGGAAATATAATCTCGAAACACATACCTCTGAACAGATGAAAATCCATAAATTAAAACAACAAAGAATTTTTTCAAAGAAAATGTTTCAAATGAACATTAAGCAATTTAACAACTAATGACGTTAAAATAAATTTAAATTATATATGCAAAAAATCAATAAGATGGGTATATCATATGCACATTTGAACAGCCTTTTTACTTTAAACTTTAGCCTAGGAAGTACTTTTCTACAATTTTCTGTATTTTCAAAATTATTTTTAATGTGATAACACCTATGACAAAAAAATTAAGAGATTAGCATTCTTCTTGAATTATTTATATTATTAATTACTTCTTTTTCAATTGTTGTATCTTTTACTTGTACTTAGCCCTATTGATAAAAATTAAAATAATTGTAATAAAATGTAATCATTAATAATTACATTGTTTAATTAAATTAAATTGTATTATGTTTTTATACATTTTAAGAAAATTTGTTAAAATTATACTTTACACAAAAGTAAAACTGTAAATAAATAAATAAATAAAAACTGTACAAACAATATAGACTCAAACCATTTCAAATATTTTTAGATTGTTTTCATACAGATTTGTCAAAGCACAGGTTTGTCACTGTCTTTGGAGGATCATCCGTGTGTCTCTGTTGTGTGTAGGTTCTGACTCTGTGCAGGCCGGTGGACTCTCGTTTGGAGCACGTGGACTTTGAGAGTTTGATGCACTGTCTCAGTGTGCCCAGACTGCTCCAGGTCTTTGCTTCTCTGCTGCTGGAGAGGAGGGTGATCTTCATCGCAGACAAACTCAGGTACAGACCACCACCCATGCTGATAACCAAATACAGCAATCTGAATGCCAACTAGAATTAAACTCAAACCTAACTCTGTTTGTCTCTGGCCAGTGTCTTATCCCGCTGTGCCCATTCTGCCTTGGCTCTGTTGTATCCCTTCACATGGCAGCACACATTCGTGCCGGTGCTTCCTGCCAACATGCTGGACATATGCTGCTCTCCCACTCCCTTTGTGCTGGGGGCGCTGTCTCCGTCCCTGCCTGAGGTGCGGGATATGCCCATTGAGGAGGTCAGTCACTTTCAAGGAGCCTATTTAAGTCCACTTATATTTCTAATTAAGGATTTATTTATACCAGTATTGATAGTAATTAAGTTTTAAGTAATAATTTCAACAATTTCAGTTTTTTGACCTATTGACCTTAGTCAGGGTTGCTCATTATTAATTTCTAACAGGAATGAAAATGAAGCTGTGAGAGAGTATTGATGTGTGATTTATTGGTGGTCATGTGTGAATGTGTCCAGTAATTTGTCTGGGTTAATTTCAGAACGATACATTTAAACTTTAAACTTTCAAAATTACTTAAAACTCATCTGGCTTGTAGAAAGATACTTTTTTTTGGACGCTGACATGGATCCTATATAAGATGCTTCTAAACAACAGAGGAGAGCTCTGATATTAGATTGACTACGGCCAGAGTTTAATTTAATAACCATCATGCCTTGAATTGTTTAACAGCTTGAATTTGGATCCAAGTTAAGTCTATCAAAAAGAAGTACCATATTTTTCGGACTATAAGTCGCACCTGACTATAAGTCGCAGGACCAGCTAAACTATAAAAAAAAGTGCGACTTATAGTCCGGAAAATACGGTACTTGCTTTGCAGGTGCAAAAAAATAAAAAAAATAAAGTTATTTTACTTACGTATGTATGCCATGAAGAAACCTTAACATCCAAGGATCCTTGCTATTGGACAAAAGATTATTTTAGTGGAAATGTTAAAATGTTCTTTACTCAAATGATATAATGGTTATTTTAACAAAGGCATCCTTTTGGAGCCTTTATTTCAAAATGTAGGAGGAGATGCTATAAATAAAAATCTTAATTGAAAACAAGATTGCATTCATCTTGTTTAAATAACCTGATAAACACTGTAAAATGAACTTTGCACTCTGAGGTTCCTGTCAGGTCAAAAAAAAAAAAAAATCTAGGTATATGACTTTCTATTTTGAAAGAGAATGAAAGACCCATGCATTTTTCTCTTTTTTGTGTTATTCTTCCAGGTTCTTATTGTGGATTTGTGTGCAGACAAGTTTGTTGTTCAGGTGTGTATGCACGTTTAAGTTTCTTAATACAAGGGTGTGTCCTTTTGAAAGTGTCAGAAGTGCGTGTTTGTGAGGGTGTAGTCTAAAACTCAAGTCTCAGCCTGAGCAGCTCTTATGTATTATCAGTCTGACAGGTTTAAGAAGTTTTGGCCTTATTTATATTGTCATCCAATTCCATTTTTTCCCCATTATACACTACCCTTATATTATGTTTGTGTCAATAATAACCCCAGTTAGTTGAAGAGAAGTCTCTTATGCTCACCAAGGCGGCATTTCTTTGATCATAAATGCAATAATAATTTGAAATAATATTTAAATTGACTGTGATCACAAAGCAGCCGTTACTGTCTTTGGTGTCACATGATCCTTCAGACATCATTTTAATATGCTGCATTTCTACTCTAGAAACATTTCTTATTATTGTCAATGTTGAAAACCGTTTTTGCTTCATATTTTTGTGGAAAACATTTTTTCAGGATGCTTTGATGAATGGAAAGTTAAAAACAGAATTTATTTGAAATAGATCTTTTTTGTAACATTAGAAATGTCTTGCCTGTCACTTTTGATAAATTTTGATTAGGGCTGTCAAATTAATATATTGCATCCAAAATAAAAGTTTTCAGATACACAATACATATGTGTGTACTGTGCATATTTATATTTACATAAAAACATATATACACACACACAAACACACACACACACACACACACACACATACATACATATTCTTAAATATATACATGTATATGTGTGCATTTATATACATATAAATATGCACATTACACACAAATATTATGCAAACACAAACTTTTTTTTTGGATGCAATTAATCTCAATTTATCAATTTGACAGCCCTAATTTTGATGCATCCTTGTAGAATACATATGCATTTCTCACAAATGAACAAAATAATAATAATAATACAAAGTAAAATAAATGACTGGCTCCAAACCTTTGTACATTAGTCTACATCAGACCACTAATTGCTGAAGATCTAATTGCTGAAAAATCATTTTGTGAAATGTAATCATGGGTCTGTTTATCTTGTCTTTGAATCAAAATGATTTGTTTCTTTCATAAATTTGGCCTATATTCATCGTTCTCTTCTCTCTGTTGCCCTAGCTTGGAGATGAGGACTGTATCTTACCTAGAAAGCTGCAGGCAGCGCTTCAGGAGATACTGGACAACAGAGAGGAGATCCTAGAACAAAACACAACAGACGGGGAAGGAGGTTAGACTCCACAGCATCTGAGTCTTAAACCGGTTTCATTCATGTGACTGAAGCTTTGGTCCATTGTCCTATTGTGTCAAAATAAGATGTTCACCTTTTAAAGTCCCACTGTCTTTTTATTCATGATGTGATGAGTAACCAACCATTAAACAAGGCCAGTGATGTCAGGAACGTGCTGACAAGTATGATTTCAGGTGTACAGATGTTTCGTTAAGCTGGCCCAACAGCAAATAGTCATTATGCTTGTTATACTAAACATTAAAGGACTAGTGGCTTAAAAAGCACAGTTTTCTTTCCTATGTTGACATTTCCTGTTAAAACAGGAAGATTAAGGTCTGTTTTTTATCAAATAGCAAATACTTATAGACATTATCTAGAGAGCATATGATTGGACAAACATTTAATCTAAAATGCATACTTAATAATTTTGGTTTGGTTTGCTAGAAGAGAACAAAAAAAAGTTAAAGGAATAGTTCTCCCAGAAATGAAGGTTTGCTGAAAGTTTACTCGCTCTCAGGCCGTCCAAGATATGTTTGTTTCTTCATTGGAGCAGATTTGAAGAAATTCAGCATTACATCACTCGATTGCCAATGAATTGAAGTGAATGGGTGCCATCAGAATGAGAATCCATACAGCTGATGAAAAATCACAATAATCCACACGACTCCAGTTCAACGGTTAAAACCTTGTGAAGTGAAAAACTGTATTTTTAAAATAAAAACTTTTTTTTAATCGATCTCTTTTAGCCAAAATACCAGTCCATAATGCATAATAATGTTTTCTCCAGTGAAAAGGATCATCCCCTTTTATCCTCTTGTATTAAAATCCACCATCATGATTTTAGTCCACCATAATGTGTAGAACTGTTTTGGACTATTTTTGCTTCATCCATTTTTCTCCCCTGATTCAGATGAGACCATTTTTAAATGTAGAAAGCAATATTATGGATAGAGGACTCTTATTTTAGCATGAAAAAAGGGTATGATGTTAAAAACATCTTATTGATGGATTTGTTTCTTAGACAGGATTACACTTCACAAGACATTGATTCATGAACCGGAGTGGTGTGGATTTTTGTGATGTTTTTATCAGCTGTTTGGACTCTCTTTCTGATGGCACCCATTCACTTTAGAGGATCAAGTGATGGAATGCTAAATTTCTCAAAATGTGTTCCGATGAAGAAACAAACTTTCCTACATATTGTCTGTTTTGTTTTGTTTGTTGTTGTTTTTGTACTATGCATGCAGTATCGATATGTCACATTGTGGTTTTATTATTCTTACAGATCAATCAGACCTGAGCACTTTGGTGTCAGAGGCGTTTGTGTGGTTCTTGGTTGAGCTCGTCGGGCATTATTCTCTCTACATGAGCGACTCGGGACCCAGTGGCACCCGAGAGCTGCAGAGAGATGCTTTCAGGAAATCTCATCCTTCCCGAGGAGTGCGACAGTTTCTCCAGCTCTTCATGGACACACAGATGTTTGCTGGTTTCATTCATGACCGAGAGCTCAGAAAAGAGGGTGTTAAAGGTGAGAGAAGAAATCGTGTTGGGAAAAAAGTTTTTATTTTTAGGGCGAACTGTTCCTTTTAAGTAATGAGAGAATGTTTTGTCCTTGTTTAACAGGGCTGTTTGAAATGAGAGCAGCAGAATATTTGGATTCGTATCCTGAACCTGAACCTAGTGGAGTCAACAAATTTCTCAAGGGGCTTGGTAAATCTTTTGCCTCTTTTCCATTTGTCTAGCTATTTTTCTAGTGTTTTACTAACAAATATGTTTGTTTACAGGAAATAAAATGAAATTCTTGCAGAAGAAATAGAGAACCGTGTCAGACCCCAAGTACGAGCGGCTTCTTTTCAAAAGCGTGTGATGACTCAACCAGCATGTCAGTTCCTCTCCCTTAGCCAACACACAAGGGTGGAGATGAGGTCAAGGCTGGAATCAGCTTGTTCTGCCCTGAAAATCCCCTGCTTGGATTTGCCGTTCCATCACAAAATAGGAAAAGACTGGAAATTATAGTTAATAAGCACAAGGAACAAAGACGACTGAATTACAACAGAGAGAAAAGGGAGGAGTCTGTGTTGTGTTATTGTAATTTTGATGGCCTAAATAAGGAAAGAAATTACTTTGAATGCATAATAACAAGAGTTGGGTTAATGGCCTTGTCAGAGGTCTGAGATGTTTTATTGTCTTTATAAAGTAATTTTTATTAAAGTATACAATAAGAAAAACCTACGTTTTAACCGAAAACTTTTTACAACTGAAGAAAATATGATGAAGGATGACTTCTATTCCCCTTCAGGAATTAAATTATGATTCTTTATATGACATAAATTGCATTTCCAGGTTATTATTATTATTATTTTTTTGCTACATTTTCTTTATTGTGAAATATAAATGCAAATGTTTGTTTTTCAGAGGCTTTTACATGTTGTACAGTTTTGTTTCTGGTGCAATGTTGGAAAGGAAGTGTGAAACCGTGTGATCTTGATGTGGAAATTGAACAGTTTGAAGAATGTCAAGCGAATGGGAATGTATAGGGTGCACGGGTTTAAAATATATGGGAACTAATAATGAAAGTATACAGGGAGTATACAGTGTTATTAAAAATGTACACTTACAGCAGTAATGTGAATTTGTGGCTACTTGAAAGAAGCTAATTTGCTATATCATAGTTTTGACTAAATTTTGGATATAAGTGCATTTGTGTTATTTAAATATTCCTTAACATGTAAGAAGTAATAACTAGTGTATAAGTAGTGATCCACTGAATTCAAACTTTCGAATGGAAACGTTACTTTAGAGACAGAGGCATTGTTGATAGGTCTGTGTAACAAAATCAGTCCAATCAAATATAGGGCAAAACAAGCCCATTGGACACCATCCAAATACCCCACTCCCATACCTAAAACACATGTTTTACAGTCACTGCTACGTGTTACACACACAATTTAATTTGAAAATCACTAGTAGCTACTCGTAAGCCTTCCCTCACAAAACTCATGATCTAGCTGAGTTTTATTATTATTTGAATATATATATATAAATTAAATGTGCGTTAAATTCTCTTCCGATACACAAGAGGGCGCTGGTGTTAGTTTGTCATTCAATCCCATCGTAACAGAAGCAGAGCGGGAAGCGTGCTTTTGTAAACGATGGCAGGACCGGCTTCAGTCGCTGGTGATGTTTTTGTTGATGCTCTGCCTTATTTCGACCAGGGTTATGATGCTCCAGGGGTCAGAGAAGCCGTAAGTATACGGAATATTCCTTTTTGTACGTCCTGTTTCCTTAAAACGACGATAAACAATAAATATAAGACCTGCAGGCTCTGTCTATGCAGACTTCTAACGTCTACTTCTGGTTCTTAAAGAGACCGTTCAGTTGTTTGTTCATCGTATGTTTATGTTTTAAGTATGCTATAGTGTTACAGTTTTTCTGTAGTTATACAGTTGTATTGGTTTGAATAATTATCAGGCAGCTGCTTTGGTGGAAGAAGAGACGAGGCGATACAGACCAACCAAGAACTATTTGAGCTACCTGCCCACACCAGATTTCTCTACTTTTGAGGTACAAGAAAAAGATCCTTTCTGCTCCTATTTTACTATAATCTGGTTCACACTATATTCTTAGTGTTATGTTGTTCTAATTAGACAGAGATCATGAGGAATGAGTTTGAGAGACTGGCTGCTCGTCAACCCATGGAGCTGCTCAGTATGAAGAGGTAAGATCTACAAAATACACACACACACACACACACACATATATATATATATATATATATATATATATGTATGTTTGTATGTATGTATGTATGTGTGTGTTTGTATGTATGTGTGTATATGTATACATAGGAAGTAGAAAATTAAATTCCAATGAATCTAAAGACATCTTTCAAAGGCTGAAAAAGCTGCAGTAATATAAATAGTTCTAACAGATATGTAATTAAAATATTATTTGCTTTCACAAAAAAACTAAATTATTTACCAACACATCAACTTAATTTTAAAATACCATGTTATTAGCCAATTTCCCGTTAAAGTATTACACTAGCATTATTCAATCCAGCTTATTTTGCAATGCTGTAAAGCTGTTTTCTGTGAATATGCAAGACTTCTGCTGAATGTCAGAATGTCAAAATGCAGTAAATGGTAAAACTATTTGCACTACAAACTAGAGTTTGATTACAATAATAAATTAAAATATTATGATGATTAATACCAGTTTTCAGAGTTAAGCAGCATAGCTGACAATTTTGTACAGCTAAAATAATTGGAAGCAGAGAGTTTATATAGGTAAAATAACTAGAAGCTTAATACATTCAAGTTGTTCTGTACATGTCAAAAATAAGTTGGATAGAGGTCTCCACCAATCAGATGCCACTGTTAATAATAAAAATGCATTTGTATATATCAAAAGCATTTAAGTAGAAAAAGTTGTTTTCTACTTGAAATCATTTACTCTATGCTAGTAGTTTTAGATTGCACCATTGTTTCATTGTCCAGCCCATTCCCAGTGCTTTGCTTGTAGTTTGTTCCTTCATACAAAAATGTAAGATCTGGTTAGTTTGGTACAGTTCCTCTTTATTGAAGCTGATCTATTGCACACATTTAAATAATTGAACTAGCTTCATTGTTGATACCTTACAGGCATTGTACAGATAGTGTCATTTACATTTACACATTAATTTATCCAAAGCAACTTGCTTTGCATTCAAGGTGCACATTTTTATCAGTTCTTGCTTTCCCTGTGAAAAGAACATGAACTTGGCTTTGCTAGTGATCCTAAAAGTGCCATGCCCTTCTGTTTGAGCTACAAGGAAGGCCTACATTAGTTGATTTAAGTTAGTTTCGAGTTTACATGTGATAATGAGCACATCCAGCTATACCTAAAATAGTGTTGTTTACGGTTATATCTCACCTACTTGTGCTTTTCTTAGATATGAGCTTCCTGCTCCATCGTCTGGGCAGAAGAATGATATCACAGCATGGCAGGACTGTGTCAATAACTCTATGGCCCAGCTGGAGCACCAGGCAGTGCGCATTGAGAACCTTGAGCTCATGGCCCAGTATGGAACTAATGCTTGGAAGGTGTCTAATGAGTAAGTGAACAGACTGTTCAAGATTTGAATCTTTCGAAGGAAACTTTGACTCCCTGTGTTGATTTAAAGGAATAGTTGATCCAGAAATGAAAATGCACTCACCCTCAGGCCATCCAAGATGTAGATGAGTTTGTTTCTTCATCAGAACAATTTTGAAGAAATTTTTTTCATGACATTTTTTCAATTTTCATGAAGAATTTTTTCATGAAAAACTGAGAAAATTGTCTTCATAAAGCACAAATGAGCAATATAGTGTTGTAGTGCTAATAGAGGGTCTGCCAGTTTATAGTTCATGATTTTGCACCAGAATTAAACAAGATGTCTATTTCTACTTTGAAAATCAGTAACTCACATTCGTTTACTGTGTACAGAAAGTAGATAATGTGGGTGTGTTGTCATTGATAATTTTGTGGGTTTTTGTGGTTTTTCTTCAAAATTGAGCATTACATTACCTGCTCACCAGTGGATCCTCTGCAGTGAATGGGTGCCGTTACAATGAGAGTCCAAACAGCTGATAAAAACATCACAATGATCCACAAGTAATCCATATGACTCCCATCCATCCGTTAACATCCATTAACGTCATCCATCATTAAGGCGTTTTAACATTAAACCATTGGCTTTGGCCAAAATAGAGTCCATTCTATTGGTTAGCAAGTGTTGTAATGCTAAATGTGTCCAAATCTGTTCACACTGAGAAACAAGCTCACTGCATCTTGGTTAACTGGGTGTGACTTGAACTATTCCTTTAATATGGGACCTTCATCTGTAGGTTATTTTTGAAGGGGTTAATGTCAGAATACAGTGAACACTATTTGCGGGCTCATGACTTTGGATTAAAAAGCTATTTAATTCATAACTGACACAATAGAAATATAAAATGAAAACAGTTCTGAGATTTATTTGTGGATTTTATGTTGGTCATAACTGGTTGTTGTGTCTGTGATTACAGTAACTTGGCCTTAATGATTGAAAATGCCCAAAAGGAACTGCAGAAGGTTAGGTAAGTAACATGTAGGTCAATGCAATTTACTTTACATATGGATGTTGTATATTGTGGTTGTGCAAAAACGATTTAATTGGCTTTTGAAATTAATTTTAAAATGCAGTTATCTATTAACAGGGTAATATCTGTTTATAGGGTTATCTATTAACAGAATTCCCCTAACGTGTTTCTGTTGTGGTTTTAAGAAAGCAGATACAGGACCTGAACTGGCAGCGCAAAAACGATCAGATGGCTGGAGGAGCCAAACTACGAGAACTTGAGTCAAAGTCAGTACTTCATTCTGTTTCTATATGGAACAGATTTTCAGAATTTGTCTTAAACAAGGTTGAATTGAATTAATTTACTCCGCTCTGATGGAATTGTTTCTGCTTATGTTTCCACAGCTGGGTGTCTCTTGTTAGTAAGAACTATGAGATTGAGCGTGCCATCATTCAGCTGGAGAATGAAGTGGCACAGACGAAACAGCAACAGGGTGATGAGAACAAAGAGAATATTAGACAGGACTTTTAAATAATGAAAACAGTGGTTTTTAAATGTTTGTTTTGTTCTTTTTTTCATGAAGAACTGAGAAAATTGTCTTCATAAAGCACAAATGAGCAATATAGTGTTGTAGTGCTAATAGAGGGTCTGCCAGTTTATAGTTCATGATTTTGCACCAAAATTAAACAAGATGTCTATTTCTACTTTGAAAATCAGTAACCCACATTCGTTTACCGTGTACAGAAAGTAGATAATGTGGGTGTGTTGTCATTGATAATTTTGTGGGTTTTTTTTTTACAAAATATACAATAAAATGGTGAAAAAATGACTTGCAGTGTTTGGTTTCTCCGTTAACAAAAACCCAGTGTTGGACGAAGTACACAAATCAAGTACTTGAGTAAAAGTACAGATACGAATAATAAAATATTACTCCAGTAAAAGTAAAAGTACTCCTTTTTCAATTTTACTCAAGTGAAAGTACAGAAGTACTCAATTTTGTATGTACTTAAGTAAAAAAGTACTGAAAGACAGATGTTTGCAATTTTATATAGGCGAATTTAATTTTATATTAGCACATTTATTTTTATTTTTTTATAATCCTACTGCTCAAAATACCTGGGATTTTTTCCAAAATAACCACTATATGGAGTCAAGATATATTGTTGTTGTTGATATGGACTACGCTTACGAGAGTAATGTTCACTGTGAAGCTTACACTGTGATGTACCTGAGAGAAAACAGAGATGATAATCTGATCTTCACCAGTAAGAAAAAAGTATTTTAAAGTTTGTGGTTTTACAGAACACCACAGTTATATATGACAAGATAATAAGGCCTGAAGTTAGGAAGAACAACTTAAGGAAAATATAATTATATTTTCTTAATGATTTTTTTCCTTCTCAAACCTTGTCTGCGGTGTAAAAACACCCCTGGCCAAACGGGTGCATCTCTTCCCTTCTTTGATAATTACTGTAGTTACCATGTTCTGAACATCAGATCCTTTCTTTTCTCCCCAGATGTAATATATATATATATATATATATATATATATATCTATATCTATATCTATCTATCTATCTATATATAAATATAGGTGGTTTAATAAAAATATTTGGACATTATTTATAAAAATTACCTCAAGTTAGCACCAGCAAGCCTGCTAGACATTTAGCATCAGCTACAATATTTACTTATTTTCAGTACCGTTCTGAATAAACATTCATGTCTGTCTAACGTTACTCGTCTAAAAAAAAAAGCCTCAAGTTCAAATATTCATTTATCACCAATTAACTGTTTGACAAACACTTCCTGCTTCGAGATCTGAATTAAAAAAAAATCTCAAACAGGCTCCCAAGTCCCGATCTGAATCAACCGAGTCGCGAACATGCTCCGAAGTGCCGATCTGAATCAACGGAGTCGCGAACATGCTCCGAAGTGCCGATCGGTATCAACCGAGTCGCGAACATGCTCCGAAGTGCCGATCTGAATCAACGGAGTCGCGAACATGCTCCGAAGTGCCGATCTGAATCAACGGAGTCGCGAACATGCTCCGAAGTGCCGATCGGTATCAACCGAGTCGCGAACATGCTCCGAAGTGCCGATCTGAATCAACCGAGTCGCGAACAGGCTCCGAAGTCCTGATCTGAATCAACCGAGTCGCGAACAGGCTCCGAAGTGCCGATCGGTATCGACCGAGTCGCGAACATGCTCCGAAGTGCCGATCTGAATCAACCGAGTCGGGAACATGCTCCGAAGTGCCGATCTAAATCAACCGAGTCGCGAACAGGCTCCGAAGTCCCGATCTGAATCAACCGAGTCGCGAACAGGCTCCGAAGTGCCGATCTGAATGAACCGAGTCGCGAACATGCTCCGAAGTGCCGATCTGAATCAACGGAGTCGCGAAAATGCTCCGAAGTCCAGAAGTCCCGATCTGAATCAACCGAGTCGCTAACAGGCTGTGAAGTCCCGATCTGAATCAACCGAGTCGCGAACAGGCTCCGAAGTCCCGATCTGAATCAACAGAGTCGCGAACAGGCTCCGAATTGCCGATCTGAAAACTTCGACCAAAGAATGTAAAAAATAATTATATTTCTCTAATAACTCTAACTCTACAACTCTATGAAAGACTCAGATCACGTATCTAAAAATAAATCGCTATAGTAAAAGAGAGAGGAGTGAAGTTTCCTACCGCTCTGCTGTGTTTGGTCCTCAAGCGCGTCTGACGCTCCGCCGGCGCGTCTCCGCCCCTCACACGCGCTTTTACAGCGCTAAATTAATCATATTTGCTAATTATTATACATTTACTTCATTGTCAGCTTCAGGTACTTCATTTATTATTGTTCAATGAACTGTTTGAAACAAAAAAAGGTTGTATTTCAGTAATGATTCTAAATTATCAAAATAAAATATATAAGATAAATAATAAAAAATATGATTTTCAGTTACAATAATTAATCCTAAATTCCGACATTAATAACTTACTTTTAGCAACATCAGACGCACGCGCTCACAATATTTCACGGTTCTTACTTCTGTAGACTCACACTAAACGGTTCATTTGAATCAGTGAGTGGTCGACTCCAGAACAGCTGCAATCGGATCATTCTAATTCGTAAACGAATCGTTTGGTGCGATTCGCGATCCGATTTAAAGGTTTATTTTGAAAAGACTCAGTTCGTTCATGATGAATCAGACACCGCTTCTGCGTGTCGGAGCACGTGATATATTATAGGGAGTAACGATATGTTTTATGAAATGTAGTGAAGTTAAAATTACGATCTTATGTTTTGGAATGTAGTGAAGTAAAAGTAAAAGTTACTCAAAATAAAACTACTTCAGTAAAGTACAGATACTTGAAAAATGTAGTACTTAAGTACAGTAACGAAGTAAAGCTACTCCATTACTGTCCACCACTGCAAAAACCCCAACAATGGGTCTGGAAATGAAAACAAAATATATCTTAGAACATCACATGCTAACACTTTTGGTTTTGATTTGAACACTTTATGTTCTCGTTTCATGTCGTTAGTGTTGATATGCTACATGAACAAACTGTAAAAATGACATTAGTGACCTGTATTGGACAGTGGTATGGAAGGGAAATTACTGCATTTAGGTTTATCTTTTGTATTGAGTTATTTAAACTCTGTTCAAAGTAACTTAAGTTTTAGGCTTGTGTTTTAAATGTTAACATGCAATTAATGTTCTGTTTGTGGGTCTTGAGGTATTTTTAACATCTTGCTTAAGTTGGCTTGAAAAAGCCAACTTACTGAAATCCTATTAAAACAACCTTCTTCATTGCCCACAGACTGAAGTAGTTTAAGTCTTTTGATCTTTTAATTGTGATGATTTTGGCTCACATTTAACAAATTTTACAGAGTTTCAACAGTCTGTGATGATTTGGTGTGCAGTGTCATCTGCTGGTGTTGGTCCATTGTGTTTTTTGAAAACCAAAGTCACTGCACCCGTTTACCAAGAAATCTTGGAGCACTTCATACTTCCTTCTGCTGACCAGCTTTTTGAAGATGCAGAATTCATTTTCCAGCAGGATTTGGCACCTGCCCACACTGCCAAAAGCACCAAAATTGGTTAAATGACCATGGTGTTGATGTGCTTAGCTGCCAGCAAACTCACCAGACCTGAACCCCAGGGGCACCAATGATCCTCTCAGCAGTCCTGACTGTCTGTTGTAGTCTCTTGATGTCTGATTTAGTAGCTGAACCAAACCAGACAGTTATGGAGGAAATCAGGACAGACTCAGTGATGGCAGAATAGAACTGTTTCAGCAGCTCCTATGGCAGGTTGAATTTCCTCAGCTGGCAGAGGAAGTACAACCCCTGCTGGGCCTTTTTCTGCAATGGTGTCTATGTGAATGTCCCACTTCATGTCCTGAGAGATGGTGGTGCCCAGGAACCTGAATGACTCCACTGCAGTCACAGTGCTGTTCATGATGGTGAGTGGGGGGAGTGCAGGGGGGTTTCTTCTGAAGTCCACGATCATCTCCAAGTTTTTAAGACTGCACCAGACAGCCAGCTGCTTAACCTCCGGTATGTAAGCAGACTCGTCTCCGTCCTCAATGAGGCCGATGACTGTAATGTCATCTGCTGACTGTCTGGAGCTTGACAGAGGGGTCCTTTGAAGTGCAGTCACTCGTGTAGAGAGATAAGAGCAGTGGGGAGAGAACACATACCTGGGGGATGACAGTGCTGATGGTGATAGTCCTGGATGTGAGTTTGCCCATTTTCACAAGTTGCTGTCTGTCTGTCTGTCAGGAAGCTGGTGATCCACTGACAGATGGAGGGGGGCACGAAGAGCTGTGTGAGTTTGTCAGAGAGAAGGTCAGGCATGATGGTATTAAAGGCCAAACTGAAGTCCACAGATAGGATCCTTGTATAATTCCCAGGTCTGTCGAGGTGTTGCAGGATGTAATGCAATCCCATGTTGATATAAGCACACAGTTAGTGTGCAGTGACATGTTGTGAACACAGTATGAGCCCACACTGAGTGTGCAGTGACCTCACACTGACCACAGTATAGCGACAGTTGGTGTGCAGTGACCTCACATTGTGAGCACAGTATGAGCGCGCAGTGAGTGCGCAGTGACATCACACTGACCACAGTATGAGCGCACAGTGAGTGTGCAGTGACATCACACTGACCACAGTATGAGCTCACAGTGAGTGCGCAGTGATCTCACACTGACCACAGTATAGCGACAGTGGGTGTGCAGTGACCTCACATTGTGACCACAGTATGAGCTCACAGTGAGTGCGCAGTGACCTCACATTGTGACCACAGTATGAGCGCACAGTGAGTGCGCAGTGACCCCACATTGTGACCACAGCATGAGGTCACAGTGAGTGCGCAGTGACATCACACTGACCACAGTATGAGCTCACAGTGAGTGCGCAGTGACCTCACACTGACCACAGTATAGCGACAGTGGGTGCGCAGTGACCTCACATTGTGACCACAGTATGAGCTCACAGTGAGTGCGCAGTGACCTCACATTGTGACCACAGTATGAGCGCACAGTGAGTGCGCAGTGACCCCACATTGTGACCACAGCATGAGGTCACAGTGAGTGCGCAGTGACCTCACACTGACCACAGAATGAGCTCACAGTGAGTGCGCAGTGACCTCACACTGACCACAGTATAGCGACAGTGGGTGCGCAGTGACCTCACATTGTGACCACAGTATGAGCTCACAGTGAGTGCGCAGTGACCTCACATTGTGACCACAGTATGAGCTCACAGTGAGTGCGCAGTGACCTCACATTGTGACCACAGTATGAGCGCACAGTGAGTGCGCAGTGACCTCACATTGTGACCACAGTATGAGCGCACAGTGAGTGCGCAGTGACCCCACATTGTGACCACAGCATGAGGTCACAGTGAGTGCGCAGTGACCTCACACTGACCACAGAATGAGCTCACAGTGAGTGCGCAGTGACCTCACACTGACCACAGTATAGCGACAGTGGGTGCGCAGTGACCTCACATTGTGACCACAGTATGAGCTCACAGTGAGTGCGCAGTGACCCCACATTGTGACCACAGCATGAGGTCACAGTGAGTGCGCAGTGACCTCACACTGACCACAGAATGAGCTCACAGTGAGTGCGCAGTGACCTCACACTGACCACAGTATAGCGACAGTGGGTGCGCAGTGACCTCACATTGTGACCACAGTATGAGCTCACAGTGAGTGCGCAGTGACCTCACATTGTGACCACAGTATGAGCTCACAGTGAGTGCGCAGTGACCTCACATTGTGACCACAGTATGAGCGCACAGTGAGTGCGCAGTGACCCCACATTGTGACCACAGCATGAGGTCACAGTGAGTGCGCAGTGACCTCACACTGACCACAGAATGAGCTCACAGTGAGTGCGCAGTGACCTCACACTGACCACAGTATAGCGACAGTGGGTGCGCAGTGACCTCACATTGTGACCACAGTATGAGCTCACAGTGAGTGCGCAGTGACCTCACATTGTGACCACAGTATGAGCGCACAGTGAGTGCGCAGTGACCCCACATTGTGACCACAGCATGAGGTCACAGTGAGTGCGCAGTGACATCACACTGACCACAGTATGAGCTCACAGTGAGTGCGCAGTGACCTCACACTGACCACAATATAGCGACAGTGGGTGCGCAGTGACCTCACATTGAGACTACAGTATGAGCTCACAGTGAGTGCGCAGTGAAATCACATTTTGACCACAGTATGAGCGCACAGTGAGTGCGCAGTGACCCCACATTGTGATCACAGCATGAGGTCATAGTGAGTGCGCAGTGACCCCACATTGTGACCACAGTATGAGCGCACAGTGAGTGCGCAGTGACCCCACATTGTGACCACAGTATGAGCTCACAGTGAGTGCGCAGTGACCTCACATTGTGACCACAGTATGAGCTCACAGTGAGTGCGCAGTGACCTCACATTGTGACCACAGTATGAGCTCACAGTGAGTGCGCAGTGACCTCACATTGTGACCACAGTATGAGCTCACAGTGAGTGCGCAGTGACCTCACATTGTGACCACAGTATGAGCTAACAGTGAGTGCGCAGTGACCTCACATTGTGACCACAGTATGAGCTCACAGTGAGTGTGCAGTGACCTCACATTGTGACCACAGTATGAGCTCACAGTGAGTGTGCTGTGTGGTTATACTGTTAGCTCATTGTGACCCACACATTGTGACCACACCATGAGAATCAAGTGAGCTCATGATGACATCATTGTGAGATCAAATTGTTGAATGGGAAAGTCATATGATGTAAACATTTCTGCCCCCACAAGGCGACCAGCTCCAGGTAAAATAGACGAGTGTTTATTTGATTACTGATATCACTGAAGATTACATATCATGTGAATCATCCAGTAAACATTTCTCAAAATTACTATTAAATTATTTATGTGTAAAACGTACTGATGAGTGCAGCTTGAACATGCACAAAAACAGTCAAAGATGCATTGGTCGCCCACAAAAGCTTACTTTCAAAAAAAGAGCAGTGAAAGAGAAACATCAGCTGGAGTTATCGAGAAGGATGAAGGTTAGTGTGGCATTTCTTATAATGTGTTTGTGTGACATTTTTGGTTGTCAAAAGTCTGATCATTTGCAGACCCTTCATGTAAGAAAATATGGCTTTAAAATATAATATTAAAAGACTAGGTAACCATGATTTCCCCCAGGATAAAAAAAAACCTTTCTATTTAATCGAGGCATCAAAATAGGAGATATTGTCCTTGACTCTTTTTAAATTTACATTTAGTCATTTAGCAAAAAAGCGACTTACAAATGAGGACAATGGAAGCAATCAAAATCAACAAAAGAGCAATGCAAGTGCTATAACAAATCTCAATTAGCTTAATGCAGTATGTAGCAAGTAAAAAAAAATAATAATATTAAAAATAAAGAGAAAACGAAAAAATAACAATAAAAAATTAGAATAGGAAAATAACAGAAGTTTCTTGTTAAATTTTTAAATTGAAAATTAAATCAATTATATTGAAGTTTATACAAACTTTTTTCTATTTGAAGAATACAATTTTTTTAATGCAATTCCAATGTTATAATTTTTTTCTCATTTTATATCTTGCAATGTATATAATTTCTAAAAACACAAGTAATATCGTACCATAAAAGTATTTTAGTTTTTATCTGTAGTCTAGTTTATTCTCTGTGACGAACATTAGAGCGACGGCATGACGTCAAACTCATCGGATTTTCTAAGCGCGTCGAACGTCAGGCAGTTCAAAGAGGAGCAAAGATGGCGGACAACAAAAGCCAAGATTGTACGGAGCGCTCCGCAGATATGGAGGTAGAGGCTTCGGGAACAGATGACAACGAAGACGGCAGCTCAAAGGACCCAGAAGCCGTCATTTCAATCGACTCGGTCCCGAAGGAAGGAGCAGAGGAGCTCAAGTCTCAAGAGACCGATCCCCAAGCGCTGACGACATCAAGCAGCAGCTGTAGCGGCGGCGGAGCTACAGACGGAGCCCCAAATGCCGAGAGCACCGAGCCGCCGCCGTCGTCCTCCTCCTCCTCAGCGGACAGCACCGCTGCTGGCGCATCACCCGCTTTGGTTAACGAAATGTCGCCTCCTCCACCAGCATCCTCAACCTCCTCCTCTTCAACCCCTGCCACCCCGATAAACCTACTGGATACGTGCGCTGTGTGTAAACAGAGTCTCCAGAACCGCGACTGTGAACCCAAACTCCTGCCCTGCCTGCACTCCTTCTGCCTCAAGTGCATCCCGCAGCCGAGGCGAAAGATCACCGTCCCGGTGCAAGGGCCCCACGGACAGGACACTCGTGTTGGTAGGTTGGGAAAAGGGAAGTGAGGTTTATCAGTTCTGTCCCCGTCAATCCAGAAACGATCCATTGCTCAACTGTTTACACATGTTGGCATGTGCAGTCAGAATCGTATATGTGAGATCGCCAGCTGGGGCTTGGTGTTTAACCCATGCATATATGGTTATACCTACAGATTGTAGTATTCTAGTATACAGGTTGCTGTCAGAACTTACTAGTTAAGTAATTTACGGCTTAGCAAGTCATGTGAGGTTAGATGAATACCAGCAGCATATTCCCTTTGGTCATGTATTGATGCTGTAACCCCAGGGTTTTCAATCTGTTAGATGCCTTGGACTCCCAAATATGTGCAAAGTAGCCTACCCTTATCCTAAAATCTTTAAGGTAGACGTATATTTGTATGCATAAAGATCCAATTTATACTATGGAAAATTATTAGGATAAGTATATTTAAAATATTATTTGGAAGTATTTTAGTTTTTATTACTTGGCAGTATTTAGCCCCCCACCCCTGCTCACCATAGTACCATTTTCTTTCTTTCTTTCTTTGTATTTACATTATTTTGTTTTGCAATTTATGCTATTGTTTATGTCACAAAATATATTGTTGCAAAAAAATCATTTATTGTATATATATATATATATATATATATATATATATATATATATATATATATAGATAGATAGATAGATAGATAGATAGATAAATAGATAGCACATTTATAAAATATATTTATATAGCGGTATGTATCACAATATGCGATTTTTAGTGCTGTCAAACATGAATCACAATTAATTGCATCCAAAATAGAAGTTTTTGTTTACAAAATATATGTGTGTACTGGTGTATATTTATGATGTGTATATATAAATACACAAACTTCATGTAGTGTGTGTATATATATATATATATATATATATATATATATATATATATATATATATATATATATATATATATTTATTATTATTATTCTTATTATTATTCTTATTATTATTATTATTTACTGTGTGTGTGTGTGTATGTGTATATTATTTAATATACAATTATTTTATTATATGTTTCCTGTGGCTCAAGTTGTTGAGCATGGCGTTAGCAGCGCAAGGTTGTGGCTTCGATTCCCAGGGAACACATACTAGATAAAAAATGTTAGCCTGAATGCACTGTAAGTCGCTTTGGATAAAAGCGTCTGCTAAATGCATAAATTTAATTTAAATTATATTATATATAAATATTTATAATTGATATATAAACAAAAACAGATTTTTCTTAAATATATACATGCGTGTGTGTATATTTACACATAATAAATGTGCACAGTACACACACACACATTATGTAAACAAAAACTTTTATTTTGGTGCGATTAATTGTTAGACAGCACTAGCGATTTTAATTTGTTATATTGAAATGTAAACTATATTATTACACAGCTCTTTATATAAAATAGAAACCTAATGAGTCATGTGTATTGATGATCATTTGATGCTGTTGGTATGTTTGTGCCATCGGGGTAACCAGTGAACTAATTCGGTTTAACACACAAGGTAACTAGGATAACCAGTCAAGAGGATGTGATAGGGCAGGGGTCACGGCCTGTGACCTCAGATCATCTTCTCATTCATGCACAATGGTTTTCTTTGACTATATGCACTGTGTCATCCCAAATTCTGCATTCTTTGCTTGTAAATCATGATAGAAGCAATGCTGTGGTGATTGATTTGTGATGCAAGGATTCGTTTTAGCATGGTTTGTTGGAGCGTTATCAGTGTATTGTGTCATTATTGGTTCAGTTGAGATATGAGATGATCAGTCTGATTTTTGGTCAATGCACATGTTTTGCTGTTGATTCCTGAGTGCAATGTATTATTCATTATGCATGCATTTCTTGTAATAAGTTAGCACCATTCACTGTAGTTAATAATAGATGAACTCTGCGTTAGCTGCAACATGGGATGCTATTTAAATTTTTCTGAATTTCACCCATATCAGTGATCACAGATGAATATTTATATACCCAAAGGCTTTGATACTTCACTAAGCCATCTCTTCACTGTTATTGAAAAATGCCGTCAGATCAATAATATTCGCATATCACATCAGTGCTCATTACACTGCAGCATATTTTGTCAGGCTATAAGATTAAAAATAAATTTTACTGACCAGAAGTAGTATTACAATTTAGGACAGGTTTCAATGCAGTGATATAAATTTGTACAAAAATTAGTTTTTGCATTGTTAGGTTTCTTGTAACATTGTTTTGTATTGAAAGAAATCACAAAAGTCATGGTTTTAAACTGTGTTTCCCAAATGTTGATAGCAGGGATGCAAAAGCGACTATCCCTATATTTGGAAAGAAAAATATATCAACTCGTAATATTTAATTTGATGATCTAAAGTGGATGATCAACCTTTTCTGAAGGCTAAGCCCTCCATTTCAGTGATAATTTGTTGAAACATTTCTGAAATATTACATTTTTGTGTTTTTATGTCTTAAAACGGTCATCATTTTGGACTATTTTTAATTAAAAAACATTTTTTTTTTAAATAAATGATGCCCTAAACTTGCCCTAAGCTGTTATTTGTTTGTTTTTGGATCAGTAATTGAAGGTTCCTTCACTTGCCAGGATTGTTTTGGGCTTGTAGATGTTTTATTAAGGTTCAGGAGGAGCTAACTAAGAGTTAAACAGTGTGACTCATCACAGAAACTGACTGAGAAAATTTCGTGACACTCTTTGCTGCTTGTAGAATCTCAACAAGCACTTTTTTTGTACCAGAGCATGTTGTCTAACTAGAGTTGTCAAACTGTTATTCTCAGCTTGACAGTAACAGTTTGCTCTGTTTGCTTTGCTTTCAGACACTTCATGGAGCCTTTCCTTGGTGTTCAGAGCAAATAAATTCTTTATAAAGAAATGTAAACACCAGCTACCCATTTTTCTCAATTTACATCACGTTTATGAAATTTAACAGCTCATAAGTAACCAAAATTTCCATTATGTGCTCTAGTTTGTTAACACTAGCATATGAACGTTATGAATTTTGCTAGATTTAATCTTTGCTTTGTAAACTTAAATATTAAAGAGAATGGTTCATAACCATTGGTTTTGAATAAGGCATTTTGATTGCATTACAGGGCTCTGCATATGAATAAATGTGCCTCGGGCAATGCATCACTGCCTCCAGTTAATATCAATACACAGTAACTCAGCTGTGAGTTGCACTGTGTTTCATTGCAGTGTGTCTCCAGCTGCTCTCACCAGCCAATCATCAGCAGGGTTTGCAGCTGGGTGCTTAGACGAAACCGGCTGAAAGCAGTATGAGCCAGTGCAAACTGGCTCAAACTAGTTTGGACTGGTTCTAGCTGTGGCTTTGTGGGGGGATTGATGGGCTGTCAGGGAAAAGAGTTGGGGGGGGTGTTGCATGTGATGAATGGGGGAGGGGCATGTCCAATCAGTCAATATGTTTTCAAATTAAATTAAGATGAAATGAAATTAGTTTTATGAATAGATCATTATTTGTGTTGAAATGCTGCTGCAAGATGGATACAAAGAGCAGACTCGTCGTTATTGCGGTGGATGGCAATAATAACTAACAAAACCTTATGAATTATTGATTAATCAAAATCCATCTTGGATTTTAAATGCATAAGAAGTCAGCATTACTGTGTATTATTATGCACCCTCTACAAAAATTCAACGTTCCCTATAGGAAGGATTATGTGTGTGTATTCATGAGAGAAAAACCTTGTGAAGACCGTGAATCTGTAAGTTTTATTTTAAGTTGCATAATTTATTTTAGTTGGAAACAAAAGGTAGAAAGCAGAAAGATGTCAACCGTTTACATGATGATGGGTCAGTCCCATTAAAGTGCTGATTATGTGCAGATTTTTTTTGTGGTTATACTAAAAATACTTTTGTCATGGGTTTTTCCGCAGTTTTGTGTCTTCTCAAAGCTTCTCAGTTGCAATTAAGGATGTGTCATGATGGTCAGCTAGTCTACTAGTCCAAGTACCATCCTTTGGCTCCCTGTCTAATTGCTTACAAATGACAGAATGTGGCTTAAATAAATGTGATGAATGTGACACGATTGACACTTATATTAGGAACCAAGTCATTGGTCATTATTTTACTTTTATGATTTAAATATTTTTTTTCGTGTTTTTTTTTTATTATTTATTTATTTTTATACACTTTTTGTCTGTCTTTTATCTTCCGGTAAAATATTATAAAGTTATTGTCTAGAGATTCAAGTGAGGATTCAGTAGTTGCATGACTCTCCTGTATGGTATAAAAGAGTGAAGCAATCTTCTATTTGTTTTCCAGGCTTTTCTAACTCTGTGTTGTTTTGCTTTGTTTCTTTTTTACGTTTTTGTGCAGTGAACGTCATGCGTTGCACGGTGTGCCATCAGGAGTACAAACAGATTGACATGGTGGACAATTACTTTGTCAAGGACACTTCAGAGGCCACAAGCACATCGGTTGAGAACTCTACACAGGTCAGTATAAGCCCTGTGATATTGATTTAACTAAAACAGCAGTTCTGAAATGGCTTTTAAATACAAATGCTGCATTAATCAGTAACTGATGTAGAATTAAAGCAAGTGTCCAATACATGCATTTTAAAAAGTTGTTTTGTTGAAATTGATTTAAAATTGATTTAAAATCAGATTGGAAACCTGTCAATCAATTGGTATTCACACCCCTAGATTAAACCTTGCTTTATTATGTTGCATGTAGTAATTCAAGAGTCTTCTAGACATTATTTTAAGAGATGTCATCCTTTATTTGCTCTGTAACAGGTTTGCACCAGCTGTGAAGATAATGCCAGTGCTATTGGATTCTGCGTTGAATGTGGGGAGTGGCTCTGTAAAACCTGCATTGAAGCTCATCAACGGGTCAAATTCACGAAGGACCATAAAATACGAAAAAAAGAGGAAGTATCTTCTGGTATGTGCTAAATGCTAATTCTTTTCAATTTTTGAACTGATTATATTTGCAAGGCAGTTGCAATATAATTTTTTTTGTTACGCTAAAAGATTCAACTTAAGTTTTCAGCAATGCTATGTTGTGTCTGTTTTGCACATGTAGCAGACTGAATCGTAGTGCAGTTGCTATGGCACCAGACAGAGTTTTGAGTGAGTCGCTTGCTCAGCCTGTACTGTTTCATTAAAGCTAACCCACTTAGTTTCCCTCATTTGTGATTGCATTTGGCAAAGACCATATGAGAACATATGGCAGTCATAGATTGAGAGAATAGAGGGTGGAGGGAAGAATGAAGCAGCAAAAGATGAATGTAACTTTGGTGGTTCTTGCAGAATCGGTTGGGACATCAGGCCAGAGACCTGTCTTCTGTCCGGTACACAAACAAGAGGCCCTCAAGCTCTTCTGTGAGACATGTGACACTCTAACCTGCAGAGACTGCCAGCTACTTGAACACAAAGAACACAGGTCAGCCGCACCACAGTGTTTACAGTAACCACACAACATCATCATCTTCATCTGTATTAAAAATCTTCTGGCAATGTATGAAAGTGTTTTTGAACAAGAAAATTACACAAATAGAGACCTAGGGGAAAAAAAACCATGGCATTAAAGGAATAGATCATCCAGAAACAACAGTTTGTACCTCCAGAAAAGATAGAAAAATGTAAAAGCACCTTATTACATTATAGGGATGTATGATATATCGGCCACCATATCAGTATCAACCGATAAATGTTAATTTTAATGTTATCGTTATCGAACCGATAAGAAAATTTTGCCGATATATTAAATAATGCATTATTTCTTGCAGAGGCACTTAAGATGAGCACAGTTCGCCATGATGGTTTTTAAATGCTTGAAATATTATTGGAATCACTTTGAAAAGTTAAATACAGCGAAGTGCAACATCGGTAGGGCAAGTCATAATATAATAAAAACGTTACTGTTAAATAATGTTATGGAATCTTTCTACGCCCGTGTTTAAGTGCCTTGTTACTGGAAGAGTGCATTCACAATCGAGCTGCACCTTCATGCCCAGCAGGGTTAAGTTCGCTTGTGCATTTGCAGACTTTTATGCAATTATACATTTCTATATTGTGTTTATTTTATGCATATAGGTCTGATTTATCACATATAGAATGTGTTTGGTTAATAGAGGTTAATAGCTAGAGCGTTTAATATGTTAATAATACATATTTAAGGTGTAATATTATGTTTATACTGTATAAATATCTGATTAATATCATATCTGATTAATCTAATATATGATATTAGATCCAATAATATATGATCACAGTGTGAACAGCAGTGAACAACATAAATAACTAGCAAAACTGGGAATGTCATATGCATAACAATTAATGAATTCTTTGGGTTTATTTGCTGTGTTTCAGCATGTTGTTATGGGAAGAAGACCCTGACTAGCGTGTAAATTATTAGTTAACCTGTTAACTGTCACTTGATTTAACATGATTTTGATGTACCATTTACATGGTAATGCAATGTCTGATTTTAAAATGGGTTTTAAAGGATGAGTTTTGAAATTTTATGTTTTCAAGTGATATATAACTTCTGATGATTTCTAAAATGTGATAGAGAAAAAGGCAGCGAGGAAGTCTTTTTTTTTAAACAGAGGTAAAAACTCCTTTTGTAATGTAGATTTCTGAGGGTGCACTTTTGTCATAAATTAATCTATTACTTTTCCTACATAATTTTTAACAAAAAATATTGGAAAAATATGTATTTGGGAGTCTTAGACCTTTCCAACGATATATAGTTTGTCAAGATTAGATTAGATTTGATAGTAATATAGTATAGTCAACGTAGGCATCCCGTATACGGGATTTATTTTTATATTATATTTATATTTATTTGTAAGGCTGCTTTATGTTCGATTTATGTTGAAGTGTTTAATGGCTTTTAATGTTTAAAAATATTTGGATTTCGATTTATCGGCCAACATATATAGGTTAACGGCTTTCATATATAAAGAATTATCGGTTATCGGACAATTTTCATATCGGTGTATCCCTATAAGATTATATTCATCTCTACCATCTCTCTCTCTCTCTTTTTTTTTTTTTTTTTTTACCAGGTACCAGTTTCTTGAAGAAGCCTTTCAAAACCAGAAAGGCATCATTGAGACATTTATGACTAAGTTGCAAGAGAAAAGAAACTTTGTGGAGTTTTCTGCATCTCAGTTGCAAAACAGGTAGGACTTCTGTTGCATTTTTACCATCAGTTTTATGTGATGAAATTTCTAGATGTTGATTTATCTAATAAAGAAATGTGCCTGTACATGATTGAATGCTTATTTTCTATGCACTTTTTATGAGCCATTTTAATGTATTTTTTCACCTTTAGAATAAAAGAAGTTGCCGAGACGCATAAGAAGGTGGAACATGAAATAAAAATAGCAGTCTTTACTCTCATCAATGAAATCAACAAGAAAGGCAAATCTCTGCTGCAGCAGTTGGAGGTAAGTGTACAGGCTTCAAGAAGCCACAAATACTTAATTTCTTAAAGTCTGAAATTCCAGTTAAAAGATGTTTTCACAGGCAGCTAAGATATATAACAAATAACTGAGAAAATGGTGTCTGATTATGCACACATCTTTTTTCATCTAATTTGTAATGCAAACGCTTTTTCATCATAATGCGCTTGTGAACCGGATCAGATGAAATGACATGAAATAAAAATAGCAGTCAATCAATCTTTATAATAAAACAAGGGTTTTAAACTTGGGACTTGTTACAACTTTAAACAAAACTACCCATTTAAAAAGGAAAATTTGAAAAGCCCTTTATGCAGAGGCACAGATAACTCAATTTAGATGAAAGCGTTTGCTAAATTAATAAATGTAGATCATGTGATGCAAGTATATCAAAAGTTTTGTTGATGAAGCTGTGAGACTAAAAATAACAACAAGCTTTCAAGATGTCATGTTTGTGGTTCATTTATATTTAACATATAATAACACAGTTGGTTAATTAAATGATGCTTGTATTGAGAGATGAAATCTGATCCTGAGTGGTTGCAGGTGATGCATTGGAGCAATATGGTAATTTTAGATGTAAGCAATAATTTGTCTCCGCTAACCATTTGTGACTGGATCATCTCAGATGGATGTTAATAGCTATTGCAAACAAGGGCATCGTGTTTTTCAAGTAACCACCTTGTGTGAATCTTATCACATGCCATAGATCTTGCAAATTACTGTGGGGGAAGCTTTACTGAAGGTGCGAATTGGAGCAAAACTGCTAGGGTATGAATAAAATGACACGAGTTAAGAAATGGATGATGTAAGACAGAAGTATGAACCTCTCTGGACTAGGGCTGTGTATTGCCAAGAATCTGGCAATACAATACATTTCACGATACAGGGGTTGCAATACGATATATTTTAATATACATATATATATACATTTTAAATTAAAGTGCTTGCAGGATCCTTTAATAAAATATAAAAAACAATATAAAAACATTTAAAGCATAATCTAAAAAACCAAGCCTTGTGCATTATAAAGAATATAATACAGTTGGTTTGATACCTTTATCTCAAACAGTGTCAGTTTAATTAAAGTGGGTACAGTATATGTTGAAACAGTTGAAAAATATGGATTCAATAATTTAGATAAAAACAATAAAGGCATAATCTGAAAAACTATGCTTTGTGCATTATACTGAATAATATTCTGTATATTTTATAGTTGGTTTGATACCTTTAGCTCAAATGGTGTGGTCATTTAATGGATTTATATTATTGCATACATAAAAATGTGTAAAATTATTATAAAACACATTAATAGTTAATTCAGAAAACGGAACTGTTCAGTAACAGGGATGTTTTTCTGAACATTTTAGCATTGGTTTTATATTATAATGTCAGGGTTGGATTAGAATTGAATATATTAAATTGTTTAATTTAAATAAATGGTTCATTGTAAAAAAAAAACAAAACAAAAAAACATTCCCCCTAGAAATTAAGCCAATGTAAAGAACATAGACTTATGACTATCCGAGTTAGTTTGGGCTCAAAACATAACCGCCTTAAAGAGTTTAATTGGCAAAAAAAAAAGAATGTCTAACTAACTTTCCGCCGTCGAAAACCGCAACGCGAGCCGTTTCTCTCATTTTATGGGTGTTTTATGCAGTTGGTGCGGTGCTTGCGTTGCGATTTTCGACAGCTCAACTCAATTGACATTACCACAAAAGCCCAAATGACAGCACACTTCAGATTTGTACACCGAAACATGAACTGGGAGAAATTTTCATCCTCCATTACTAGCTGTGAACTATATTAACACTAACATTAGTGGTGTGCTCTAAAGGGCCGGTCACACAAGACTTTGAACGTGCTAAATTATTTCGGACGACGCTGCGAATCTGGGCGGGAGCAGGTTATAACAGTAAACCCCCCCCCCCCCTCCCCGTTATCACAACTGATTAATATATGCTTGTACTGTGTATTCTGCGATGGCGTCGAAAGGGTCTTATTATATAGTACTCTCTGTCTCTCTCTCTCTATAAATATATACACAATAAGAAATAAAAAAAATGATAAAACGAGTCCTCATTCAAATGTACCATCTGTTCCTGTTTCCATTGACACTTTTAACTTTTAACTTTTTTTTAAAATAATCTTTTAAAGATGTATTCTATAAAATAGGACGCTGCGTTACAGCTAAAATTAGCGCTTCCTTAATTTTTGAATGTCTGTACAGAGAGGTCACGCAGTGATGTATCGATCTTCTACTGGCCCCACGTCTTCACGTGATGTGAATTCGCATAAGCTTGCGTTTCCGGTCTGACGCATTCGCATGTGTATGAATGGAAGTCAATGGAATGAAAAGTGCACTGTGACCACCCCTAAATACTAGCTAGTATTTCCTGTCACTCATGATTTGTTCAAAGATAAAGACTGCCATCTAGCAGCCGGGAAATAAACTAGAAATGAAACAACTGCCATGGAACTTGTATGATGTATGATATATATATATATATATATATATATATATATATATATATATATATATATTAGGGCTGTCAAAAATAGCGCGTTAACGACGTTAATTAGTTGTTTGTTGTTAATTACGTCAAATTTTTTAACGCATTTCACGCATGCGCAGTGTGACAAATTATTCAGGTCAGGAAAGTTTCGTCGATCTCTGAATTCTCAAGATAGTAAAAACAGCAGCGAGCGCCGCGACAAAAACACAGAAGAAGCTTAAGGTTTTACCCCAGTTACTCTCAAATACATTCATGCCAAGCTCGATAAACATCTTTTTTGCATTTTTACTTGGTTTTACTGGCACTTGAAGCCTTCAGAACGTGAAAATATCGATCCTAAAGTATTGTGGCAGAGCAAATGAACACCTCCCAAAAACAAGAGTGCTGCTAACGTGATGGTGGCGCATGTTTGTGTTTCTGAGTTCATTCTTTCGAGTTTCTCTGTGCATAATTTCGTAGATATGTGGCTATATTTAACCACTGATAACTCTTACACTATCTGTAGTTAAATGGCATGGTTTGATATAGTGCTCAGGTAAATTTGATCTAAGTAAATGTTAAACTTTTGAAATTCAGAAAAAAAGAACCACATATTGATGAATCAATACATGAAAATTATGTATCTGTGTCCTGTTATTTATCTTTCTGTATGCATTTCAGAAAATAAAATGTTAGGATTCAGGTGTAATTGCAAATAGTGATTAATCATGATTAATCCACTGAAAATTCTGATTAATTTGATTACAAATGTTAATCATTTGAAAGCCCTAATATATATATATATATATATATATATATATATATATATATATATATATATATATAATTTTTTTTATCGATATTAAGTTTTTGAGACTCGATACAGTATCGCCAAACAAAATATCGCAATGCGTGTATCGATATTTTCTTACGATTCAACAATGTATCAACATCTGAAGGACAAGAATGACATGTTCAAGGAAGAGTTGAGACACTGAAGACAGATGTTTGAGAAAATGCAGCAAATGGATTGCTGAAAGGGGAATTGCTGTTTGTCAGATACATACAATGCCTTCCTTAATGGCTCAACCCAGTTTAGCCCCAATTGGCACCTTTTACTGCAATTCACACCAGCAGAGACAGATGGCTGGCTGTCTATACCTGGTATAAACGTGGGTCATTTGTGTCAGCCTGTGAACTGATTTCTTGAGAATCGTCTTCTGACTCCAGACATCAGAAACTGCCCACATTTAATTTCCACTGCCCTGAGAGCAGAACAGTGTCATACCGTGCTACTTCACTGCCTTGATGTTCTGGCGAGGTGTTGCAATGAACACAATTCTTTTAGATGATTTTGTTTTAGATGGATTGGGTATAAAGTGAGAAAAAAAGTGTACATGACATACATGAAAACAGGATTTTCAACCTTAATGTGTCATCTTACCACATTGTACATTTCAGTGTTGTTGAAAAATAAAACCATTAAAATCATTTTAAAGCTGTAAAAAATAAAGCTGTAAAAAAATATGTATGTGTGTGTGTATATATGTGTATATGTATATGTGTATATATATATATATATATGTATATATATATATATATATATATATATATATATATATATATATATATATATATATATATATATATATATATATATATTGTGTGTGTGTATATATATATATATGTGTATATATATTATTGACAAACTTTTCAATAAACTGCTTTGGGACTAAATAAATTCTAAGTACTAAAATTGCTTAAGCAAAAACTGAAATAAAGACTAATTTAAGATAAGAGGAATTAAGTAAAACAATAAAAGTGACGAAAGTGCATAACATAATTGCTAAAATTAAAATGAAAACTGAAAATATAAAAATAAAAACATTCTTAATACTTTCATAAAAAATAAAAAAATACACTGATTGTTTTGTTTTATCTAGTTTTGTTTTGCACTAGTCCAGTTCTTGTTGTTCTGGGAACTGATCACATTATTCTGCTTCTCTGCTTGTCACATTAATGGTTCCTGGTTTGGCTCTAGCAAGTTCATCATTCTGAGGCCCAGAATTTCAGTCGTTCATAATATTCTTCTCTTCCCTCTTTATTCCCTCTATCATCATGTAAAGAGTGTGACCAAAGAGAGGAGTATGAAGCTGCTCAACCAACAGAGGGACATCAGCATCCTGGCCCAGCAGGTCATCCATGTGCTCAACTTCACCAACTGGGCCATCAGCAGTGGAAGCAGCACAGCCCTGCTCTACAGCAAGAGACTGGTCAGCCGCAATTCTCATTTCTCTAACAAAAACACCCATTTACTTTCCTTTTAGGTTCTGTTTTTGCAAATGTCATACGTATTGGCACTACACCGTCCAACAATAACAGTTCTGTCTTTGAAGATGCCAATTATATTTAAAACAAAATCACTTCCTTCATTTTAAAGGGGGGGTGAAATGCTCGTTTTCACTCAATATCCTGTCAATCTTGAGTACATATAGAGTAGTACTGCATCCTTCATAAATCCAAAAAGTCTTTAGTTTTATTATATTCATAAGAGAAAGATAGTCTGTACCGATTTTTCCCGGAAAAACACGACCGGCTGGAGGCGTGACGTGTGGGCGGAGCTAAAGAATCACGAGCGCGAATAGGCTTTTGTGTTGAGAGCATGTGGAAGCTGTGACATTACCGTGAGGGAAAACCCATCATCCAAAACAAACCATGGCTTACAGTCAGATTCAGCCGTTTATTTATGATCCAGAATCAGATCCCGAGGCTGAAACTGAACGAGAGCAGCAGCAGCAACGACTCGCTCCGAGCAGGGCTCGAACCCGGGTCTCTGGCATGAAAGGGGAGGCACTAACAAGGAGGCAGAGATATTTGAAGCAGTTTTACTCACCGCCTGTGGTTCCAACACACGATCGTGACCCTTTTTCCTTGGCATTGCATCATCCTTAAGAAATAAACTATACCCAAATCCGTCGTCAAACTGGGCCTTGTTTGTAAAACAAGCATCTTCGAAATGCAGGGAACAAACAAAAACACTTGCACAACTCCGTTGATGCTCTGTAAAAATAAACTCCATCCACTGGTCCCTTAATGCTGTTTTTTTTTGGTAATCTGTGCAGGGTTGTCTTGCCCTGGCAACCAAAAACACACTTCTTTTGTGACTTTTCGCGACGCTCTCGCTCTGATCAGTGAATCGCTTTGAGCAGTGAAATGTCTGTGCTGCTCAGCCTCGCTATACGGGAGCGCGCGCTCTTCCGGCAGAAGTGGTCTTAGGACCCATATAAGGAAATTCTGCTCCATCTAACGTCACAGAGCCATACTCGAAAAAAAACTTTCCGAAACTTGTGACAAACCGGAAGGAGTATTTTGGGAGCAAAATTACTCCTTCAAACGTACAACTTAATTTTTGAAACTTTGTCCATGTTTAGCATGGTAATCCAACTCTTTAACAGTGTAAAAAACTCAGTATGCATGAAATAGCATTTCACCCCCCCTTTAAAGGACGTTGTTTAATCAGGGTTTTAACCTTGTTGAAATCAGTTATTTAAATGACAAACAGCATTGCAATAATAGACTCTTCTCTCTTCTGTGTCTTTTTTTCATTTGCTTTGTTTGGACTTTCTCAACACTGTAGATCACATACCAGCTGCGTTTCATTATGAAGGCCCGTGTGGACCCAGTACCTCAAAGTAACGGAGCAGTCCGCTTCTTCTGCGACCCCACCTTCTGGGCCAAGAATGTGGTTAACCTCGGTATTGACTTAACTGACTAAACTGGCAGCAGGAACCTGTTTTTATAGCACACTGAGACTAAAGGCTCTTTCGCACCAAGTTTAAATTTGGATACAGCAAACATGCATTAACTAGATTTTAAAATTGTGTCTGAAATATTATATTACGGTTTAATTTGATTGTGTCTGAAACATCATACTACAGTATATTTTTTTAATTTGATATTTTATAGTATATGGATTGATGACTTCTCTCCTTTTTTTTGTCCAGGCAATCTGGTTATTGAAAAAGTGCCACATACTGCTCCTCCTCCCCAAATGATGGGCAATCAGCAGATCTCTCCCAGTCACAGCCACCCCGGTAAGCACTCAGGACAGATCAACCTGGCCCAGCTGAGGTTGCAGCACATGCAGCAGGCTGCAATTGCTCAGAAGCACCAGCACCAACAGCAGCAGCAGCAGCAACAACAACAACAGCAGCAACATCAGCAACAAATTCAGCAGCAGATGCGCATCGCCTCACAGATGTCCCAGCATCCCAGACAAGGAGGGCCACCACAGATAACTGGTATACAGCAACCGGTACGTTAAAGAATAGTTCTTTCGTGCTTTCCATGCATGTCTGGTTTATTCTGGTATAACTGGTGGACCAGTGTAGATGTGCTGTTTCACTAAGAAATCTATAAAAAGCTGCAGAACCTGGTTGACCAGCATTTTTTTTCAGTGAAAGTTGATAACCAATGAGGTCTTTCTGGTTAAGCTTCATATTTGTCTTTTAACATTGTCAAAAAGTGGTTCATCTTGCCTTGTTTTTTCCTCTTTCTCAAAAAAAGAAGATTCTTTTTTTTATTTCTATCTTACGATTTGTTCAGAATGAATGTCAGAAGAATTACATTTAGTTTATTCTTATAAATATTTGTTGATTTTTTACTTATAATCATCCGTGTTATTCCTGATTATATGAGTTGTTCATGTAAGGACCAGGTTGTAATTTCTTTCCGTCTCTCTTTTCAGCCACCAAGGCTCATTAGTATGCAGGCCCTCCAGAGGGGTGGGGTTAATGGCTCCTCCCACATGTATCCGCCTCATCACCTGCGGATGGTATCAGGGCAGAACCGCATGCCTTCGGCGCAGCCCCGACTCAACGGGCAACCGTATCCTATGATGCAGCCTCAATTACAGAGACAGGTCAGTGCAGAGACTCCGGCAGGTCATATAGCAAAAACCTAAATTTTAAGATTCCACTCGCTTTCCTTACTCTGTTTTTGATCTCTATTAGAATAGAAGAAATGAAAGCAAAAGCAGTTGTTTTAAAATATATAACCTATTTTTCGGACTATAAGTCGCACCTGAGTATAAGTCGCATCAGTCCAAAAATACGTCATGATGAGGAAAAAAACGTATATAAGTCGCAGGACCAGCCAAACTATGAAAAAAAAAGTGTGACTTGTAGTCCGGAGAATACGGTATATGTTTTTATGTTATTTAGGGTTGCGAAAGGGTGGTACATTTCCAGAACCTTTAAAAAAAAAAAAAAAATACTGAAGGTTTCCATAAAATTCTGGAAATGTTATGCCTCCTTAATAAACCTAATTTTATTATGAAACAATGTGTCTAAAACCTCATGCTACATTATTTTTTATTTTTTACTCTTTATTTTTTAAAGCATGTGACAGGCTGCTGTATTCTGTATTTTTGTAATGCAGTAATATTTTAAAATGTATTAATATAAAAATTCATAAAATAAGCATTTCTGATTATTTAATAAATCAATAAATACAAATGTATGTTGTTTAATACTTTAATCATTCAGGTTTAACACATAGTGTCATCATTAAGTAGTGAGTTCTATTAAATGCTCATTAGTATGTAATTATTTCTTGGTGCTTCATACACATTATTCTTATTCACACTGTAATTATATTTATAAAGACATTCAATGTCTTTAATATTGGGCTTAGTGTAAAATGCTTTTCTGATGTCAAAGTGGATATCATTTTTTGAGAAAAAAAAAAAAAGTAAAATTTCCTTGCCTTTTACACAAAAATAATTTAACAGCATATTCCACATGAAAAAAAGTTAATTTAACTGCTTTATGAAAATATTTTTGCCATTTTCGAACACCTTTCCCTTTTTTCCCCTTCATAGCACTCTAATCCAGGGCATGCTGGGCCTTTCCCTGTGGCGTCGCTACACAACATTAGCGCTGCCAACCCCACCAGTCCCACCAGTGCCAGTATGGCCAATGCCCACATTCACCGTGGCCCCACTAGTCCTATTGTCGGCCCCATAGAGCTCATACCATCAGTCACCAACCCTGAAAACTTGCCCTGCCTGCCTGACATCCCTCCCATTCAGGTAACTTTACTATTGCATTTTCTTAGACTGAATGTCAAATGATTAGATGTTGTGGTATGATTTAGTAGATATAAATCTGGCCTGGTAACCCAAAGGTTGTAAGTTCAAACCCCAGAAAGCATGATCATGAGGATACAAATCTAATAATTGGGTGGAAATGTAATAAAGGACCTAAATATAACAAATTTTGAGCCTAAATGCAATAAAGGTTCTAAACATAATTACGTTTAAGGCACCTAAGGCAACGAGACAAAGACAATCCCTATGCTTGGATCTGCCATTATTGTTTTTCATATAACAGACGCTTCCTCAACTGAAACAAAATTAAACAAAGCTCAATTGATTTAGAGCTCACGTGTTGCAAAAACAAATTTTGGTTTTGTAATTTTCAGCTTGAAGATGCCGGCTCGAGCACACTGGATAACATCCTCAGTCGATATATTTCTGCTAGTTCATATCCTGCTGTCGGCCCCACCAATCCCTCCCCGGGACCTTCAACGCATTCTCCAGGATCATCAGGTACTTTCTTGGTGAATTCGTGACATGACTTGTTTGGCTTCCAAATGTTCATATCATTTAGTATTCATTTAAATATTGACAAGAAATATTCATGCAGATTAGCATTTGGTATGTACAATATTATATATATTTAAATAGGCCATACTCGTCATGCTCTCAGTACTTTATGGCATGAACTCCTACCCTACTGACCTGGGTTCAAAAGCAGTGCTAGTTGCCTGGCATGTTAATGCCTGCTCAATGCCTCTGGTTCCGTATGGCAAAGTCCCCATCCAACCACATGCACCAACCCTGGGGCTCAGGCTGCATTAACCCCACAAGCATCAGTGCCATATGCTACTTCACCACACAACCTTATGTGCCAGTTCACCAACAACTTCTGCTAGCATAAGTGCATTTCACCATTATTAATGTTCTGATCACAATTATTTGAAATTACCATGATTGCAGTTCCATAGATGTTATTGGTAACTAAAACTATTTAAAATCATATTCAGTAATTGAAGTAAAATAACATAATTATTGGATAGAAAAAAAACTGAAATAAGTTCAGTTAGAAGTACAAAATTACTATTACGTAAAAGAAAATGACAAAGCTCAACAAAATTGCTGAAATGAAAAAATAAAAATATGAAAACTAAAGCAAAATGACAATAGTAATAACTTACCGCTATATTATAGAAATATTAACACTGTTGTGCACTTTATAAAAGAAATGGTTTGATGAGGTAATGTTTCATAACTTTTGATATTAACTCAGCCAACCCACACAGCAGATTTAAATGAAATGTTTTAAACATTTTTATTATTTCAAATATAAGTCATATCATTCTACACAGTGCTTTTTTTTGTTTACACAAAGCCTTTAGTTAAAGGCCAACACACACTGCACAGATGGCATTTGTTGCTGTTGATTGGAGTTCGTTTTCACCTGACTAAATGTGATCATGTGCATACTTCACTTAAAGCAAACTTCTCCCATGGCCACTTTTATTTTTTTTTGCCATCTTTTCAAATGAAAAAAGACATGCAGAGACATTAATAACAGTACATTTTTGACTGTGGTTACACTACATGATCATCCATTTTTCCCCCAGTCAGAATTACACCATGTTTACACCAGAACCAATTATAATCATTGATGCTGTCTTCACTGGATGTGGTGCGGTGGGACACTGCAAATACCATACAGTAAACTGATGCCTGGTTCTATTTATGATGTACTGACGAGTACAAGTGATTTTCAACGGTCGCTTTGTCACATCCAGTGTTCAGACAGCGTATAGCTGTCGCGGTGCAAAGTTTGTCAGTGTCTGTTGGAGGAGTGTGAACATGACTTGTTTGTTAGCATTTGTCTGTGCGGTGTGAACTGTCCTTAAATCATCCAATTCGTAAATTATTTATATTATTCAAAGTGAATACTTTTGTTCTTTAAATGCAATTTCTTATGACACTTAATTGGCATCCAGAATTGTATATTCATTTTAGAAATAAACCATCGGAATATATATATATATATATATATATAATTATATATATATATATATATATATATATATATATATATATATATATATATATATATATATATATATATATATATATATATGAAGTTAATTATTTGGCAGCTTTACAAAATTCTGATTAATTTAGCATTTTGTGGATCTTGGAAATCGACAGAGTATGCATTATTAAAACTTAGACTCTATAACAATGTCTGCTCATTTTCTAAAGATTTAATTCTTTTAACACTCTCACTGTGTCTCTTTCTCTCTAGGTTTATCTAATTCTCACACTCCAGCTCGTCCATCCAGCACGTCAAGCACTGGCAGTCGGGGCAGGTCTGCATTTGCATTTTTTACCTCACAGTCATTTATGGTTTAAAAAACACGTTATTGTTTATTTTCTTTAAGTTATATTACTTGCAGTTATATCACCAGCTGTTAATTATAGATTAGAAACTGTATATCCGAACAAAGAGACATTGCATGAAAAATTATTTGTGTGTTCTGTGTTTTGCTTATGTGTGTGTTTAGTTGTGGGTCAGCTGGTAGACCTGGAACGGGGAACACGACCGTTGACCAGGTGAAGGTCAAACAGGAACCGGGAGTTGAGGAAGAATGTAGCTATTCTGGAGCAAACGTCAAAACAGAAAGTTGTAAAGATGGCAGACGGAGTGCTTGCATGGTATTTACCTTCAGCTTTACAGTTTCTTTCCCTTATTTAACCACTTTTTATTTTGAGCCAGGCTTCAGCACAGTTGTAGTATATGCAGTTACACCTTATTTTGTGTTCTTGTAACAGTATAATCATAAATAATCACAGAGTTATTTTAATTAATATACCTACAATAGGATTAGGTTTAGGGTTTGGTTTAGGGTTTGTTGCTTGTAATTATGCATTCGATTACTGCTATTACTATTTTAAATACATGTAACGAGGACACAGTAAAAGAGATCATTTGCAAGAAAAATTAGCCAAAACCTAGCCAAAGTTCATTGAGAATGAAAGCATGACTTTTGCCTGTAGTATCTTCCTTCATGCTCTTTACAATAAAATATGAATAACAAGGGTCTGGGTCCCAAGAGATACAGTTTGATACAGTTTGTCTCATATTGTTCAATGTCTGTCTTCTGTTGTTGTTCTTCCTCAAACCAGATGAGCAGTCCAGAAGGAAGCGTAACTCCCCCTCTTCCTGTCCTCGGCTCTGTGTCCACCGGTTCAGTCCAGGACATTTTAAGAACACTTGGTGAAAATGTTAAATCTGAACCACAGAGCAATCAGCGCTCGTCCTGTACGAACCCAAACTCCAGCGCACCTCTAACCAATGGGACCACCGAGTCGAATGGTAGTCAGCAGGTGAGCACCGCTAACGCCAACAACCAGACCACGGTAGGAAAAGAAGATGACCCGAACGAGGACTGGTGTGCCGTGTGTCAGAATGGAGGAGAACTGCTGTGCTGTGATCGCTGTCCTAAAGTCTTCCACATGACCTGCCATATCCCAACACTCAAATCTTCTCCCAGGTAAAGAATGCAGCCTTAGTCATTTATACAGATGATGCAACACATTTGGTTTGGCCTTTAATGGAGTTATTGTGTAGTACATCTGAGCTGGTACCTGAAAGGTTATAGGTTTGAACCCTACAAGGTGCAAGTCGTGAACTAGTAGCAATGTGTTCTTGAGCACAACAAATTAATCCTAGGTGTCTGTTATTTCGATTAAAAGCAGATCATTTGCTATTCATTATCTAAATATGGAGACTGACTGACAGAAAATTTCAATAAAAGCTGATTGTATTTATTTACATCTTTACATTTGCTAATCAGCAAGTGACTAGTATTTAATTTTATTTTATAACATCATTAGGTGTGTGTTAAGGAGGCAGCCTTATCAGTGGCACACGAGATCCGATGACGATGCAAGTATCGTTGGATTTTAATGGTTTCGTTAGCCTATCCATGTGAAGTCACTAGATGCAGCGCTGCTGCTTTGTTAATTATTAATGTTGTAGGAAAAGAGAACATCAATGCAGAGAAGGTCTTGTTTACATCAAAACTGAAACCAAGCTGTTGTTACAGAAAAAAGAAAGAAAGAAAACATATCTTGAGATTTCATGCTGGGTTTTTTCCCCATGCCACTGCAACTCATTTCTGTGTACTCTGTGAGATTGAATTAAACTATGCATACATGCACAATGCTGTTTTGCTTATAGGTGTTTAAGCAACTTAATAATAATTGGTTTATAAACATTATTTTTAACATTAGCATTTTTTTGACAGAATGTCATGTCATCTTATACTTTGAAAAAAGTGCAGTTATATTTTGCTCGATGCGCCCTCTTGTGGCCTTGGGAGAGAAGCCAAAAGCTTTTATTCACCCTAACTGAAACTATGCATTTTAAATTCTAATTAAGTTAAAATTTCATATTTAGTTTTTCAGCCATTTTGACAGCACAGATATGGAGCATTTCTAATTATAAATGACTGTTTTTTTTTTGTAGTATTTATTATACATTTATTTTCAAATTATTTTATTTTAAGGTTTTTTATTTATTTATTTTTGAATTAATTATTAATTTATGTATTCAATTAATTTTTATGTCATTTAATTTATTTTATTAGTAGTATTATTTGGTTTTTAAGATGACACCAACAGCATATTATTTTATTGAAAGTTTTACATGCCATGATAACATTTCTATTCATAAATGAATATTTATTTTAATTCTTTATTTTATTTTGAACACCAATTCTATGATTCTACCAGCAGCATTTCAAAACACATAATCCGTCTTAACCATTCGACTTGGCACATTTAGAGGAATGAAACCAAGGGTACTGATCACACATTTACACTGCCATTGGGGTTAGCATAGCCTTAGTCCCCTGGTTGATATAATATAAATTTTAATTATACATTTAAATATTTTATTAATTAAATTTCCTTTTTTCCTCAGGTAAACAAAATGAGTACAGAAATAAATAACTACTTTTTTTTTAAGCCAGACATAACAGAGAGGTCATTTATATATTGTAGTCATAAAGTTCAGTAGCATAACTCCTTGTAGGTTAGCAAGAGGGTGGAAAATATTCTTGAAAACCTGTTTGTGGTGTCAGAAACTTACATCAATAAGGGACTTCAGGTTAAACAAACATGTATGATCCATTCCCTTTAGGTTTTAAGGCTTTAATTCCTGATTTTTGTTTGTTAAATTATGTGTTGTACTTTTCTGCCACAGTGGAGATTGGATGTGCACCTTCTGCAGAAGTCTCATAAATCCAGAGATGGAATACAACTCTGATGACGACCCACCCAGTAAGAAGGACAAGAGTGAGATGGCAATGAGTCTGGAGGACCAGAGAGTGAGTCACGCTGAGAATCAAGTCAAGCCACCTTTATTTATATAGCGCTTTATACAATACAGATCTAGTTAACATGGGCTCTGCTGACATTCAGGGCTGTAGGTCATCTTTAGTGCTGATCCACTATCTGGTCTGGGTCTGTGTGGATACAGTGACCTCGGAATTAGACTGAAACAGACTAATATTAGTGTAGATGCCATTCTTCTTACGGTGTAACGAGCTGACCTAATTAATGCAGCTAACAATCCTTTAACGGATTTGAATTATAGAAATGTGAGTTATGTGTATGACAGGTTATAGAGATGGGTCTTTAATCTACAAAGAAAGTTGTGTTTTTTTAAAGAGAGGCTTAAAAGCAGCCAGTTTAAAGGATTTTGGGACACATATCCTAATGACATTGGCAGATTAATAATATTCAGAAGAGGATCTATGACTTCTGAAAGCAGACAAACACAATCATTGTCAGAAAATGAGTGAAGGATGGGGAGCACATAGTACTTTACCTCTAATTGGTAGATTGGCACAGATAAATTGCTTTTATGAGTTTTGTGTGATTTATTTTATTCCAATACTACATACCAGACACTATATAATGTAATATACCATAAATTAGATGCAGTGAGACAGTAATGATGTTTGGCTCTAAAATATTTGCTAAAAATGTGAACCTGAGTTTACTCCGCAATCATGGATAAATCTCCACCACAATTTGTCATTGCACAATTGCAGATTGTTAATGGTCTCTTCTTCTCTCCTCTCCCTGTGTTTTTAGCGTTGCGAGCGCTTGCTGCTGCATGTGTTTTGTCATGAGCTCAGTACAGAGTTCCAAGAGCCTGTTCCTATAACGGTGAGTCTCCTTCACGCAGACATTTCTGATGAAGGGCAAAGCTCAGATGTGTAATTGGACCATTGCTCAGTATGAGAGGCAATATTTAATGTGCTGCCTCTCTGCTAGGTCATTAACACTACTGCAATAAAGCTTCTAAAATAGTAACATGGCTCACATGTACATCTGTAGTGACTCCAGTCATCTGTTTGCAAACATGCATTGAGTCTATGGGCCATTTCCTGCTGTTATTTGTCATAGCAGGGTTATGATTCTTGTGTAATTACATTACTGAGTGGATGCAATAATGCATCAAGCTGACGGGTAATAACAATGATTTTGTAATTATAAACCCCTCTCACTTTGTTCTTTTGAGACTACTTCACTTCTTTCTGTAGATCATGGCTCTGTTCTAAAACCTAGATTAATTTTGGTAATTTTATAATGTGTCATTATTAGTTTGTTTCTATTTGACTTATTTTTATTGCTGATTTAGTTTAGTTATTTTAGTACTTCTTGTTTCATTTCTTTGTAAATGATTAGATTTTTTAAAGTTTAAGTTTTGCATTGATTTTTAATGACTTTAGTTTTAGCTTGATCAGAGAAAAAAGGCTTGCTGCAATGCATTATGGGCCTAAACTACAATGCTACCTATGATTTTGGCTAATACTAATAAACAAAAGCATAAGTGTTTTTTATCAGGATGCACATATAAAACCTATACATGTTGAGTCAATGGGCAAATGATTTTAGTTTTGGACTATATCTCCATGTTCAACATTACAGGTTTAATGCTAAAGCCTTGATTTCTCTCCAGGTACCCAATTACTATAAAATAATAAAGCAGCCGATGGATTTGACCATGGTAAAACGGAAACTGCAGCGTAAACATCATCTGCATTACAAGAGCCCTAAAGAGTTTGTGTTCGACGTACGCCTTGTCTTTAGCAACTGTGCCAAATTTAATGAGGTGAGTTCGGGGCATGTCTTTAACCTGTGTGGGGGTGGGATGGGATGTTGCATGTAAGAAATGGGTATTTGGAGAGTATGAAATTACACTAAAGCAACACAGCATGAACATGTGATGGGCTGCATGTGTTGACTGCCTCATGGTCACCAGTACTAACTAATCAAATAATGGTTTGAGTCAAGCTGAGCATTAATCTGCAGCTGGAAATTGAGCTTGCGTTTGTTGTAATGCTAACACACTTTGAGATGTTTCACTGCATTGAAGGGATGTTTATTTAATGTTGCACACAGTGTTTTTGGATGATACATTTGATTATTGTTCAGTATTTTTATTAGAACAATAAAAATGACAATCAAATGCATGATATGAATGGCAGTTTTGGAGTCATCAACTCTTTCTGACATTCATTCAAGACCTCATGAAGCAAACGTGACAATTGCAAGTTTATGTATTTCCTGTTGATAACAGAAATTTGGGTGGGTTTTGAGTTGATTTTTTTTTTAAATGACCCACATACTTTAAGTTTTACTTAATTTTGTCAGCTTTTAGCATTAGCATCATATTGCTAACTTTAAAGCAAACATATATGGAGTAAAAGCCATAAACCATTCAATCATTTCGATTTCATGTGGTCTTGAAAGTGTGTACATTTTTAATGTTATAATTATAGTTTTTGTTAATATTTTAAATCCATTTTTTATTTTTATATTTTCTGTTTTCATTATTTTAGTAAGTTTTTATAATAGTAGTTTGTTGTTACAAAAATGGATTTAGTTTGTCAACCTAAACTACAATAACCCTGCTAAGTTATGTTTAAGACATAATTTTTTGCAATTTCGTTGATTATGACATTTTTTAATGTTGCTGCGTGCGATTAACAGCATATCTCAGTTATGCCAGTAATTTTACATCTGCCATTTTAAATGTTGTGGAAATACATTAATCAAATTAAAGATGTGATCATTACACACTGGATATTATAAAGATTTTTCGGCTTCTATTTACCAAAGGATGTGTATGTTCACTTCAGGTATTTCAGTGGATGGAATTGGTCTGTTTGGGGTGTTTGGGTTCATCACAGTGGCCAGTCACAGTGTGCTTGAATTGTACAAATAGGGAGTTTGTTTTGGCAGAAAATTAACAGTCATATCCTCTAAAACACCCTCATTATGAACTGTAGCACTGCCATTGTGATGATTACATAGGGTTAACGAAATGTTGTTTCTGTCTGAAGATTACTTTAAAGTGATAGACATTTTACTGTCTTTGCAAAACTTGATGACTGTGTGGCATTCATGTCAAAGAAGCACGTTATTGTGAACCATCTTTTAATTTTCTGTAATTTTTCCATCCAGTTTATGTCAGTTGGACTGAGTTTGGGTCTGTCAGCATTACTGGCACTTTTTCTTTTTCTATTTCTAATGCAAATCCCCCTATAGCAGGGATAGGCAACTCCGGTCCTGGAGAGCCACTGTCCTGTAGAGTTTAGCTTCAGCCCTCATAAAAACTCACCTGCCTGTATCTATCTAGTAATCCCGAAAACACTGATTGCCTTGTTCAGGTGTGTTTAATTAGGGTTGGAGCTAAACTCTGCAGGATAGTGGCCCTCCAGGACCGGAGTTGTCTATCCCTGCCCTATAGGTTTACTTCTTCTTGAGTATATAGAGGCCGTTTGCTTATTTGATTTGATTTAATGGTTTATTTAAAAGGGGACAGTGCAATTTCATAAAACACATGAACAAACATGGTTAAAAAAGCCAGAATTAGCCAAAAGGCTATTTTTCATCTGTAGTCCCCTGGCCAAGATGTGAAAAAAAAAAACATTAAAATACGAACAAGAACATTTACAAGTCTATGGCAAATTGACTACAATATAAATGACACTGACCTTCTAACCGAAAGGCATTTATTATGAGCAAACTGAAAATTGTGCTCCTTGGACATTTTTAAAGACAGATGAGGCTGTGACCTCACTGTGTGGATGGTATAAAATCTTTCTTCCCCCTTTTCTTTTTGTATCTTTTTTTTTTTTTTTTTGGGTGGTGTTGTTGCCCTTTTTAGATGTCTCGAATAATCCAGGTTTATGATGAGGAGAAACAGAGTAATGTTCAGGTAAGATGTTTTGTACACCACACTGCTGGCACCCAAAGCAGCCAAAATGGGTGATTTAACCCTTTCTGTGCTTCTCTTCTCCTCCTCCTCACCTGTTCATCTCTGGGCCTGCATTTCACCTGCTCTTTCCTTGCCTTTCCTCACATTTCCACACTCTTTCCCCTCTCCTCCATCTCCTAGGCCGACTCGGAAGTGGCAGAGGCGGGCAAAGCCGTGAGTCTGCATTTCGAGGAGAAACTGCTGGAGATTTTTCCCGACCAGACGTTCCCAGTAGTCTTGGAGAAGGAGGTACAAGCGGAGGCCGATAAGGATTCAGAAGACTCTGACGATGACTTCGTACATCCGAAACGCAAACGCTTAAAAGTGGACACCGAGAAGCTGTCGCACTTCAAGTGAAGGAATGAGGAAACGTCTGCGAGAAATAAAACTGTCTTCCTCAAGCTCAGTCTTATTTTGCTCTCTGAAGGGTGGGATAACGCTGGAACTGATGCGATTCAGATGCCTCGTTTACTTCATGTTCTCCCAAACCCAGACGATCCATTGTACGTACAGCGTGAGAACTTTGAAACGTGCATTGTGGATGTTGACTTCATCAGAGGATCGACGAATTAATTGTTGGGTGTCTATGAAGACACTTGTACAGATTTAAATAGTCTTGTTTTGGTCTGATTTAGTAAATAACATGTTTTTCTTTTTTTCTTTCTTAAACTATTGAGTTATTATATTTGTAAATCTATTGTGAATGATACTTTATAAATGATACACTCATCTCTCCCTACTGTTGTATGATAAAGTTTATCATATATGGCCCAACTGTTTCCTTTGCATGTGTATTTTCTTATTCCTACAGTTGAAATCCCTTCAATAGGGAAAGTTTGATCTTTATTTTCAATAAAACGGTGACCTCTGGATTGTTGGAAACTTTAATCGTAGACCCTTTAGCTCAAAAGATGCATATTAAATGGACGTCTGTGCCACCTGACAAAAGCCAATACAAAAGTACTTTCAACATGCATTGCTTATTTCATTCCAATAATGTAAAAATACAGTATTGCCAGTGTTACATTTAGAATGGTTACATCCTTAAATGTTGAGTAAATGTTAGTGAATTTTTTTAAATGCCTAATTTATTTTCTTTAATTTGAAATCAGACAAGTGCAAAATGTAAAAAGCAGTGTTATGCAATTATAAAAGCATATTTATTATTATGATGATTTTTAAATAATTGGTGCAAGAAGTGGCATACATTTAGATGAGTGAACTATAGAATGAAGGTAGATTTGAACTAAGGTTGAACCATGTTCCATGTCAAGGGTAAGTGTCAGAGTGAGAGGCAAGTTGTCACACATGAGTTTTATAGATATTATTATTTACGTTTCACAAAAGTTAGATTTTTTTGGTGCTTCAAAATTGGTTTAATCGGTGCATAATTTCTCAATAACTGGTTTCAAAATGGAAGCTTACTTCATGGAAACATGTTTCCAGAAATGCTCCACCTGTGTTCAGTGAACTGTATATTGTTTCCTGGGCAATAATTTTCGAAAGCTTTTTGTAGTCAAGACTTTGGATTATTTCTGTTCAGGTAAAGACTTTAAAAATGAGCCTACCATGAGAATCATTTACTGGAGTAAAAATGATGACTTCTAGCCCCATCATCCACTGTATTTTACATTTTGGCGCCCTGTAGAGTGCTGTAATGACTTAATTGGGCTTCTGTACATGTTCTTCTCGGGAGCCTAGAGCTTCTTAGGAAACCACTGTTTGCGTCACGCCTGTACGTCATGTTTTTGCTGAATGGAGATTTGTGAAGTCAGACGTGATGATCAGCTGAGTACACGGAGCGTTACTTTGGGTAAGGTAGGGAAAATGTATCTGATTTTCTCACCCTTTTTCATTACACACGGGCAATTATTTGAAAATATAGCTCCTTTTTAAATTTAAAATGCAGCTTGAAGCTGTTAATTTGACACCGATCTGTGAAATGAAAGATGTCGATCACATATGTATTGTAATGTAACCGCTGAATCGGTCAAAAAATTTTGATCGGTCGAAACGGTTCAGATTCGCACTGAATCAATCAAGCGGTTATCCAGTTTCTGCGAAATGCTACAAAACAATTTTTGACACTTTATTACAGTTGTAGTTGACTGTTGTAATCAATAAAACACATAGAACAAGATCTGTATTTAGTGATTGTAGTATTGTTTAATGTAAATTCATTTTATATTTCGGTTTTAAATTTATGTTTTATGAGTTGAATCATGGTTGCTGTAATGTCTGGAGCACATACACAATACAACTTAAAAAAAAGTTTGTCAATATGTGGATTTAACGGAAGATCTTAGACTGTTTAATTGCCAGTAATCCTTTGGCAAATTTTTGTTTACGGATATGGTATTTTGCCATAAAAAAACGACTGTTAACAATATAAAACACATTTGATGATTTTAGAACATTTGATATTTCAAGGACCGTTTTTTGTTGTTGTACCGGATCTCTTAAATGAACTGTTCAAAAGAACCGATTCGTGAAGCGACCCCATCCCTAGCAAGCGAGGCTTCCGGCTGCTTCGCTGTTCATGACGTCACGCCTCAACTATCCAACCACATCGCTCCTTGTTTTGACTTATTTGTTTTCTTCTCTAAATAACTGCGGACTAAAATCGACATACCGCTACTATATTCTACCTCAGCAGCCTAGGAGCTACACCACAGGTAAGGTGCTAAATGTGCCTGCTTTTATTAACTTATTTGTGATGTCCTCTGGTTCCGTGAGTGTTTAAACAACACTGCACTGACAACCAGAAGCAAATCTGTTTTCATAAGAATTCCACCTGGGCTGTTTGTAGAAAGCGCTATTCAAATGCCGTGGATTTATGTGATTCCTACTGATTCCTCTCAGCTGTTTTTCCAATGATGTCGGATGGAGTTGTGCTCGGCGGGGATGGGAACTTCAGCTCTCTCTGTCCGCTGGGGATTGAGTGGATCTGGTATGGACTGGGTGAATGTGCCCAGGATGGCAGAGACCTCGCCAGTGTTGTTCTCGGACTTCTGTCGATAGTTTGCTTCATGGTGTCTTCACTACCGTGAGTAGGCCAACTCTTATGCTGCTGCACTGTAAATGGCTTAGTTTTGTCATAATGGATATAAAATTAATTAATTCACAGCAAGTATTTCGAACACTTCTAGATAAACATTCAGGAGTTTGGGATTAATTATATATATATATATATATATATATATATATATATATATATATATATATATATTAGCAATGGTGCATTAAAATGGTACAAAAGTGACAGTAAAGACAATACGTTTTTTTTTTTTAAATCAATTTTAAATAAATGCTGTTCTTTTGAAGTTTCTATTCATCAAATAATCCAGAAAAAATGTGTGTATCACATGTACCACAAAAATATTAAGCAGCACAAGTGATTTCAACATTGATAATCAAAATACATTTTATTAATATATTAGAATGATTTCTGAAGGATCATGACACTGAAGACTGGAGCAATGGCTGCTGAAAATTCAGTTTTGCCATCAGAGGAATTAATTACCTTGTAATATATATTAATATTTAAAACACTTATTTAAATTGTAATAATATTTTGTGGTTTTTACTATTTTATTTGTACTTTTTGATCAAATAAATGCAGATTTGGTGAGCATTAGAGACTAATTTTAACTATTTTTTTTTATCTTACCGGCCTCCTATATATGTAAAGTGTTATATTTAGCATATTTTTGAGAAGTAATGAGCTCATACTGACTGTTACTTTAGGCAATACTACAGTTCCTGCAAGACAGGAAATATGGACAGCGCTCTGTCTATATGGTTCCTGTTATTTTGGCTGGCCGGGGACTCATGCAATCTTATTGGATCATTCTTGGCTGATCAACTTCCACTACAAGTAATTGACCATTTTTACATTCTTTATTCATCACTTTAGATGAAATATCTGCTCAATGAATGAAAATGTACCATTAAAATAATTGCTTTACAAACTGAATGATCCTAGTTTTGCTATAGTTTGAACTGAGGCCTGATTTTATTATTATTTGTTATTATTTTATATTCATCACCCTCATTTCTCCTTTAGAAATACACTGCAGTGTACTACGTCCTGGCAGACCTGTTAATGCTGTCAATGTACTATTACTATAAACTAAAGAATAGGGGATCTAGGGGTGAGTTGGATATCATATTTCAGTAGTGACTTAAACATGTCATAAGATTAGGCTCTTTGGAAACATGTCTCCAGGAAATCATTTTCCTGGCAGACCTGCTTGGCACATTTGAGATATATAGTGTTTTGTTTTATTATTAGTTTAGTATTTTATATATATATTTATATATATATATATATTTTGATGTTTTAATTTTAGTACTTTTTTCTGTTATTCATTATAGTATATTATTTTAAATAGTACTAAAATAAAAAAATAAAATTAAAATACAAAATTAAATACAAAATATGAATAAATCCTATAACAGTATATACATTATTTATATACTATTATAGTATTTATTCATAATTTGTATTTAATTTATAAATTAAATTTATAAATTTGATTTTTAATTTTATAAATTTAATTGAGTAATTTTAGTACTATTTAAAATAACATAATTGATATTTTCATTATTTTAAGTTTAGGTTTTATATTTCTAAATAGCTTTAAATTATTATTAAATATAATATTATTATTATTATTATTATTATTATTATTATTATTAAAATTAGTGTTCCTGTAGCTCACGGTTGGGGGTTCGATTCCCCAGGGAACACATGATAGGTAACAATTGATAGCCTGAATGCACTGTAAGTCGCCTTTGATAAAAGCGTCTGCTAAATGCATTAATTTAATTTAATTTAAATTTAAAATTATCTTTCATTTCAGTTTTAGTTTGAATAATATTAGTACATAACTTAAGTTAGTTGCAACATTTCTTATTTTCATTTGATTTTCATATATTTATATTTTGTTACATTTATTTTAATTCCCGAAAACCATTTTAAATAGCTTTAGTACCAGTGACAAAAGTACCAGTAATGTCACAGTGTCCCGTCACTGCCTTACATTACTGTATATTCCTCCCTGACCTCAGCTTTCACAGTGTTATAAGAACGTGCTAATGCCTGAAATGCTAATTCATGGAACTGTCTTTCTCCTCTGTAGCCAGTAACGGTGCACTGCTGAATACGGTCAGCATGTTATGTCTTCTGGGAATTACATCTTCCCTCATTAGTGTCCCTCGCTCAGCCCTAGAGGATCAGAGGTCTGTGAGGTTCAAGGCTCGGGCGCTGCTGGCCGTGGAGGAGGACAGCGGATCAGTGCAGGTGAGTAGAGTTAATTTTATCACTGAGTTGCACTTCATTCATATTCATGGTTTCAGAATTGATTTGAGACGTGGTGATTTTATGTTTTTCAGCCCTTCGATACAAAGGAGATTATCGGCTTTGTCTTCGGCTCAGTATCTTCAGTACTGTATTTATGCTCCAGACTGCCACAGATGTACACTAATGTAAGTCTTACTGCATGCATGTGCTGATGAATTTCACAGATATATCAAGAACATGTAATATGTCATCCCAAAACCAAAAGAAAGACATTTTAATTATTTATTTATATATGTATTATTTAATAATTCATGAATGCATTTTTATTTTACATTACATTGTTTTTTTTCTTTTGCAATGTATGTGTTCATTATTGTATTTGCACATTTATTTCTAATATTTGCAACAGTATTTCTCATTGTTTGGACATTACATGTCACAAATGAGTGGACCAAAATCTACTCTTGATTGCAATGTCTTTAATTTGTGCTTATTAAAATTATTTTAAGACAGTAATGAGAATCAACTTTGGGAATAATTGAAATGTTTGGAAGAATGATAAATATGGATTTAGAGATGATATCTAGTTAAATGTCATTAAAATAATGTCTCTTTGCATAAAATCCTAAAGGAATTGTCTTTCCAATAGTAAAAAAAACAATTGGCTGAAAATGTACTCAACCTCAGGACATCCAGTATGTAGCTGAGATTGTTTCTTCATCAGAACAGATTTGAAGTAATTTTACATTAAATCACTTGCTCACTAATGGATCCTCCTTTGGTTAATTGATGGACTGGAGTTGAGTGGATTATTTTGATGTAGTTGTTTTCAACTGTTTGGAGCCATTCTGACGGCACCCATTCACACTGCAGAGTGATTTAAAAATACCACATTTCTCCAAATCTGTTCTTATGAAGAAACACTCTTGTGATTGTGAGTTCTTTTTCAGCAATAATCACTATTCCTTTTAAAGCCCCTAAAAGTCTTTATTTTGTTAATGCAAAATATGGTTTCTTTTTTATTTGAATGACTCTTCTACATGTTTAATGTGAATGTTGCATCATTATTGCTTTGGAGACTGTAATCATTGCAGACATCCATAGTGTCATAGCAGTCAGACTTCTGTTATTATTCATGCATTGGCATGCTACATATGCATGTAAAATGTAATTAAAGATGTACAGATATTGCTTTTTAGTGAAGTTGAAATATTTCTTGCAGTTTCAGAGGAAGTCAACAGAGGGCGTGTCTTTTTTCCTGTTCGCTCTGGTGATTCTGGGAAACACAACATATGGCATCAGTGTGCTACTGAAGAACCCAGATCCAGGGCAGGGAGAGGCCAGCTATGTCATACACCACCTCCCCTGGCTCATCGGCAGCCTGGGAACGCTCTCACTTGACCTTATAGTATCCTTTAAAGCAACATTTTAAACACTGAGCTGTGTGAGTGAGGTCACTGATTCCCAACACTGTCCTCATGGACCTACAGATGTCAAATGTCTGGACTCATTGTAAATGAGAATTTAGAGAAAACATGCTCATGAAATTGTCATGACAATAATTCCATACCAAAATTCGTAATGGAACTAAAACAGGCTTCCATGTAAATGTAATATTATTTTACAGTCATGTTCCTCATGTACATACTATGTACTTATTATAGTAATTACAATAACTATGTAATAACTAGTTACTAACCCTGAACCTACCCCTAAACCTTACCCTACCCCATGTAGTTACCTTGTATTACCAGAACTTTCTTAGATAAATAAACTGCAAGTAAACTGTAAGTACATGTAAGCACACGTACTGTAAAATAAAGTGCAAAAATTATTTTAATAATGTAGCCATAAAAATATGTTCCTTAATAATAGACAAACATTTTGTAAATGAAACCATGACACACTAGGATTATTATAGTTAACAATTTTTTTTTTTTTTTTTTTTTTTTTACATTTTTAGGAATTGAAATGAACGTTAACAGAAATTAAATATACAACAACTTTTGGCCAGTTGCAAAGGATTTTTACCCCCATTTCTGTGTAGTTTAACCTGATTATAACTGAAACTGATAAAAAGGAAATAAAAATTACTAAAACTTTCAAGTTAAAATGAAAACAAAATATAAAAATAAAACAAATAAAATAAAACAAATAAAAATAGAACTGTGGTGTCCCCAATGCAATGCTTAACTATGTTGGTGCTAAATTACAACGATTAATTTACAGTTTGTTTTGGAAACATGGAGTCAAAGGTCACATGACTTATGTTATGGACAATATTGCGTAAATATTTGAGTCATTCTGTTTTTGACCTTCTGGATCACATATATTGACGAAACTCTGATTGTTGCCATAGCGTCCAGCTGTGTGTTTTACATCACTGACGTCATGTGACTTCCTTTCATGTGAAGCTCATTTGTCAGAATCCCATGAGCACTGAGCATGGTCTGAATTCATGCAGAATAGTCAGAAAATATTTCAGCTTTTTTGCCTTGACATGTTTCTTTAGATATCCGTGCAGTTCATGATGTACAGCAAATCACCTCGGGATTCTGCAGATGGAGATGAAGATGAAGATGAAGAGACAGCTGTGCTTCTCCATAACTGAACAATTCCCTTCCCTGCTATGACTGGAGGAAATGCTGGAGATGTTTTTTACAGCTTCACATTTCCACAGCCACAGCTGAGACACAAGAATCACTATTTTTGTTCCCTAATAGTATTTGCTAGATGTATATCAATAGGTTTTATACCTAGCATTGTCAGTGGTTAAAAAAATTTTTTTTTTCAGATTGTGAATAGTTAACTTTAAGTGGCTCAATATTTGGCACCAAAGGGAATTATTGAAACCCGTTTGTACTGTACCTCAGAAATCATTTTATTTAGTTTTTACAACTCATACATTCGTGTTCATACAACTATAATTTTTCTTTTATACAGTTGAATTCAGTTGAATGACTAAGAGAGAACTGTGAACATGTTCTGCCTTCAGTCTGTGTGCTATAATGATCTTAATAAGCTGTTTTTGTGCAATCTTTTTGGTATTGTAAAGATGTTATTAGTTTTTATATTGTGGCCTTTGAGTTGATTTAGCATTGCACCTGTCAGTCAGTTCGTACCTTCATTGAAGGTCATATTTTAAGTCTTTTTTTCTTTCTTTCATTCTGTCTTTCTTTCTTTTTTGTCCTGTATTAAAGCACAACACTCACTAAAGAGTTTTGTTTTTCTGAGGCCAAACATGCTTGAACTGTTTCTTTTTTTGGTGTGGACAATCAATTTGTTTACATCCCCTTCATATTCATCTTTTCAAGCAAATCATCAACATGAAATTGCTTTTGCCAGTCATTTTGTAATTCATGAATGAAAAGAAAAATAATGATGGAACATTTTTATCTATCAGAAATTGGAAGAGGTAAAATTTAGAATCCGCAGATTGCCAGTTCCAACATTTGAGGAAGCTTTCTGACTTGGAGGCAGACGGCCAAGCTCATCTGCTGGAGCATCTTCACATATCTCAATCCTGATGCTTGTTTCAAATCTATTACTCGCTATTGTAGGGTAAATTTAGATTTTATATTAATGCAACAATTCTCTTTCCAAAAGTTTAAAGCTATGACAAATTCTCATTTTTACTTTTGCTCTCAGCACAGGAGCTTTCAATGGTGTGTGTTCTAAATGTAGGCTCTGTTCCAAAACCAGGTGCGTTGCCTTTGCTGCCTACTCCACATACAGTATGCACATGAAATGGATCTCCATCAGTATTATTTAAAAACTTAAGTGTTTGTCATTTTTATCATTAATATATGTATTATTGTTTTATAGGTTCAGTAATTTTAGTACTTTATTTCAGTTATTAGCCAGCTTAAATTTTTTTTAAGTTTACACTTTCTAATATTTAGATTTGAGCCTCTAGTTACTAAAAACATTTGAATAATTTTTGTTGAAAAATAAACAAATGTATAAAACTTGTCTGCCAACTAAAATATATGTGCAATGCTTTATTTTTCTTTTATAGCTGTGTAATTGTGCTATCTACCTTTCTGAACAAACTTTGCATCACTTTTGTGCTGCAGCTACCTTATATGTGGTCAGCTCACTATGTTCCAAAAACAGCGCCTTTTTGAATCTCTTGGATAATTTTTTTTTCATTTCAGGAAGAACCTCGTCTCCCTGTTCTACTCCATGGTTCATATCAGCAGCCCTGATGTTCCTGGAAAAACACATCTATGTTGTTTTTCCTCATTATAATAGTTGCTGCCATTAGCATCCTGTTAGTTGAGAGCATTAGGGCAGGATCTGCAACCCTCAGAATGTCCCCTTTGCCCCCAGTGAAGAACATGAAGGGCCCACCCATGGAGCAGAAGGAGTTGGGGTCTCTGTGTGTGAGAGAGCGAGAGAGACAGATAAGGGGGTCTTGAGTTGCGTGCCTCCAGCTGAATGTGTAGTGACACGTAGGAGTGTGTTGGGGTGGTTGTGAAAGCCTGGCTGAGCAAGTACGTTCTCTGAGGAGCGGCAGGAAGAATGGAGAGATAGCGTGTGCTCATCCATCAGTTAGATGAACTAGGGCTGTTTATAAACACTGGGCTGCTGGGAATGTTCTAATGAGCCCACTCATTCACATAGTGTGCATCCAGAAATCAGTCATTATTTTACTTAAACAACTCCTCATTCCCATCACGGCCCTCTCTGATTGGGTTCAACAGGTCCAAACCATTTAATATATATTCAGAACTTTTTCTGCCAACAGTGAAGTTAGTGTTAAAAGCTGAACGGGACCATGTTAAAGTGTCTTTTTTGATGGATTATCGACTTTCCATGCCCCTGTGTTTAAACTCGCACACGTACTGGTATGTGTTTGAAAGGTTTGTGTTGGAGGGAAGCGCTGTTTGTTTTGCGCATGTGTGTTCCAGTGTGTGTTTGGCAAGTGTTGGAAGTCAGGGGCTGAACTGCTGTCAACTTCACAAATGCAAGAGGCATATCAAGCTGAGATCCAGCACACGCAACATCAGAGCTGGTGAGTACACAATCTGTATTCTCTAGAAACTGTCAGCACTCCCAGCGTTTTTGTAAATTCTTACAATATCACGTTTTTCTAATTCTTGCATATGAATTTGAAATAAGTGATTTTCTTTTTACCTTTTATAATGGATGATTTAGAATGCATTGTAAAGAAAAAGCAGCCAGTGAGAGTCCAGCATACATGTCTGTCTGCTTGTTTAAAAAGCATCCCAGGATGCAACTCATGAATTTGGTTCCTTAGATAAGAAAGAAATAATAATAATAAAAAAAACTATATATATATATATATAGTTTTTAATTATTATTACTTTTTTTTAATGCACCACCATTACAATACTTGGGGTTGGTAAGATTTTATAAGATGTCTTATGCTAATCAATGCTGTATTTATCTGGTCAAAAATAGTATTTAAAATCACTGTTTTTTCTATTTTAATCTATTTTAAAATGTAATTTATTCCTGTGATACAAAGCTGAATTTTCAGTATCATTACTCCAGTCTTCAGTATTTCATTGTAATATGAGGATTTGCTGCTTAAGAAACATTTATTATTATTATCATCAATGTTGAAAACAATTGTACTGTTTTATATTTTTATGGAATTGGTGAAACATTTTTTAATGCATGTTTTCTCATCTCAACCCTAACCCTGATCTTGAATAATCATTAATGAAATTCAAAAGAACAGCATTTCTTTGAAATAGAAATCTGTTGCAACATTAATTAATGTCTTTACTGTCACATTTGATTGATTAAATGCAATAAATAAATAAACCTGCTGAATATAACAATTAATTTATTTTAGTAAAAATTGCATTAGAATTTATAGATTTATAACACTTGTGCTTAAAATATCTCTATAAGCATCATAAATGTATTGATGTGTTGTGAATCAGTTTAAACCTTCCCAAGTTATTTTGCTAAGTAGCAGTTCTGCTGGTTTTTTTTTTTGGTATATTCTAAAGTCTCCTTCAAACTCACACAACAATCATCATCTTCAGTTTTGGCTTTGGTGGGTCAGTGTGAACATGACAGTTCTGTTTCCCAATATTCCAAATTTAACAGACAACTAAAGAATGTTTGAAATGTTGGCGTTTATCAAGCAGCCATTTAGACATTCAGTTGCATGTTTATTCTGTCTGTGAGCTGCTACACAGAAGTCAACATCACAGACAGAAATCAATGATAAGTTGCCATTTAATCAATATGCACTTTGCTTTTAATAGACTAGAATTTTTCAACAGCCTTACGTCAGTCTGTCATGATGAACCACTGTTGATAAGCATACATTCAAAACATTACAAGCACATCTGGACTTTAATCCAACACCCTGTTTGTGCTACTGCTAACTTAAAATATTGCCTATGTAGTCAGCTCACTAGGTTCCAAAACAGCGCCTTTTTGAATCTCTTGGACATATTTTATACATAAATATAAAAGTCTAATCTAAGAATCCTGTTTCCTTCTTAAAACTCTAAACACGGCCTGGCTACAAGCAGCTAGCTAACATCAAATAAGATAATACATGAAGAAATGAAGGCACATGTTGAAAATAGCAGAATGCTTCTCATGCAAAATTTTCACTCTTAAAAAGAAAGGTTCTTCATTGGCATATGGTTCCATGACGAACTTTTGACGTCCATTGGACCTTTCTTTTTCAACAAGAGGTTATTTAGTGGAAAAATGCTCTTCACACTAAGAACAAAATGGTTCTTTAAGAAAGGTTCTCAGAAATGGTTCTTCTATGGGGTTATTGAGAAAAAAACTTTTTGGAGCCTTTATTTTTAAGAATGAGAAGAACCACTGTTATGATAAGCTGAAGGCATGTTTATTTATATAGTTGCTATTTAAGTTCTTGTGAAAACTGTGAAAAATTAATGAGTGTTCAAACTCTAACCCCATTTGGAACGAACTGTCCATGGAGTTCAAAGAAGGTCTTTTTGTTAATCGTGCAGATTTCTTTTGACAAAAGAACCCACAGTCATTGTGATGGATGGCATGGGAGCGATAGCAAAAATGTTACTCCCTTGGGTCTCAGAGGCACTAATCATATCTATATTTTGACATTGTGAAACTGAGTTCAGCCTCTTTGAGATGCTACCACAATAACGCCATCGAGGATGTTCCATGTCAGTGCAAAGAGCAGGATATGACAGGGCACGTGTGAGCGTCCGTGTCATAACTCGAGGAGATTTCAGGAAAGCCTGCCCCCTTCATGGGGTCTAAAGTATACCGGGTGGGAAGGTTAGATTCTTGCAGTCCTCGATCTTTTCAATGTCAAAGATTAACTGCATGACAAACAGAGCCGTGGCAAACACAGCGTGTATAAACACTCCCTAAAGCCCCAGAGATGAGCTGGATGTCACTGTCATTCCTCTTGGGAAACAGAGAGCGACCCATATTGCCACACAGAACACAAAGTTAGACTGAACGAGAACGGGAGGAATTATAGTTCAGAGGATATATCAATAATGTTTTTGTTTTTTTCATCCATGTTTAAAAGAATTTGAGATGCTGGTAACTGTAGTATTGAGCATTACAGAATTTCTGAGAACTGAGTCACGCAGGTGAACTTTGAACCAAATTGATCAAATGTGACAGTAGGCTTTAGCATTGTGACAAAATATTTATATTACAAATAGTTATGTCAATCGAAATTTCTACTCATCAAAGAATACTGATTTTTTTTTTAAATAAATTTCGCATTTTAACAGATGCTTAGTATTTTGTTACAACATTCTCATGCTGTAAGCAAATATCAGCATAGTTGTGAACAATGAGTCATTTCACACAAATTCCAGGACACCAGTACGCGTATAAAGCAAAGTTTCTCTTTCACTTCTCTACCGTTCAAGTGAACAAACAGTAAACCCTCCAATGTAAATGAAACTGAAAATGTTTCTCAGTTCATACAGCAGCCCATACTACATACCCCTTTAGAGCATGTCGTTATACTCATTATATTCTGAGTGATTTTGCAGAGTAGGATGTGTTCCTAAATCAACATCCTTGTTTTTGTTTGGAATATTGTTCCAGGACTAATTCAGTTTATAGGGGTTATGTTTTAAGAAAAGTCTCAAAATATGGCCCAGTGTAACCGCTACAAATGTGATTAGTCCTGGAACAATATTTCAGTCAAACATCCTACTTGGCAAAAGAAAATGGTTTGTTGTGTGAACTGACCACAGCAAAAATCAGTTCTCTTTATGTTAAAGAGCTAATTATATATATTCACATTGTACTGGAGACGTGAAGGAGAAAGTTTTGTTTTACACCATTGATAGAACATATCAGTGCTCTGATATTTGTCTGTAGTAACTCATTGTTCACAGCAAAGCTGACATTTGTTTGCAGCACAAGCATGTTCAGGTACAATACAATGCATTGTGTGATGTTTTAGGTTTAAAGAAAACTTCAGTAAAATTAATAGATAATGTCCAGACTGGAAACAGGTAGTATATTTTTACATTTTTCAGATTTTTTTTTCTTACAGTGTAGGGATCAAGACAGGGATGGGTTTATGATTTATTTATTTTTTTCTAAGTGATAGTTGATTTTTAATGCTGAAGTTAAGAATAAGGCAATTTTCACGTTGCTTTGGAACTTGATGCTTTGCACCAGTTTCCAAGCCACAAAATTGCTCCCTGTGGATGTCATTCAGTAAACAACCAAAACGGTTTATAATATAGATATATACACACACCGGATCCACTATAGTAGCCACTCTCTTTAAAGTGTTGCAGGTCTTTAGAGCTACTGGAAGAAAAAAAGTGTGAGTTTAGGTACGTTCACTCAGCTGCTATTGAATGCTGGGAGTCAGCTACAGGCCAGACCTGTTGAGGGTGTTTGGGACAGGCTGCTCTTTGTGAGGCATTTTCTGTGAAACTCATGCCAGAACAGCTGTTCGGACACACAGGCCTCATCTCTCGTCTTATTCTCACACTCGATGATCTTCAGATCCTCTCAAGAGCCCCAGAGGAGGCCAGACGGAGATCTTCACAGTATTCACTGGATTCTGTCATAACCTTTTCATGACAGTGACGACTAAAATAGCTCGTCTTTCTCTAGGGTTGGAAGGCTTGCTGAAGACATATTTGAAGGCATTGGATTATGATCCTCAGACAGGGTGAATGAAAGTTTTTGTGCTCTTTATAGATTCAGACATTCTCAGTGAAGAGCAAGAATCCAACTGATCAGATGAGAGAGGGGACAGATCCTGAGTTGAGCATGTCAATCGGTGGCTATCTCTCCACATCAGACACATTTGACATCACAGAGACGCCACAGTACTATGGTAAGATTACACTTTACTATATATAAATCAATTCATCATAGAATTACAATATTGTTAAAGTGATAGTTCACCCAAAAATAAAAATTTCTGTCATCATTTTCTCACGTTTATTTCATTCAGACCCTGAACAACTAACTTAATTTCTAAAAAAAAATATATATATATATTTATTTATTTATTTATTTATTTTTAAATGTGTGTTTTGGACCAATATTGTTTTCGACCCCACTGACTTTCACTGAATCAGTGTTGTTATTGTTAACTACAAAACTATTAAAAACCATTTTTGTTAATTGAAGTTATTATTAAATTATTGCTAAAATAGAAATTTGCTAAAAAAAATAAAAAATAAAACTAATAAAATTGACAAAAAAAAAATCACTAAAACCAAAATAAAAACCGGAAAAAATAATAAATCACTGATTATAATAATAGTAATTTTAATGAAATTTTGTATAGTATAATAATATTTTTGTGGCACTATAACTGCATTAATAAATAAATATATTTACCTTAGAGCACTTTGTCTCTGTAGCTAAATAAACTACATGAATAAAATGATCACTTTACTGGATTTCTTCTTTGACACCATGTTGAAGTATGGTCATGTGACCGATCATATATTATGCACAGTGGTTTGTCTCCTTTGTCCTCTAGTTCATTACTTTAATATCTGAATGTCCAAATATTATTTCCTAGATGTTGTCTTGTGACACAATTACTGTCTGAATAGTGCTTTTTCAGTTTCAGTTTCGTTTTGTCATTTAACTTCGTCTTAGAAGGTCGCTCAATGATAGTATATTTGCAGCTGCTTACCAGCATTAATGTTTATGAAAAACTCCAGTGGTTTACAAACAGATACTTTCACTGGAAAGTTATGCTCTAGCTGTAACAGGACATAAAACACCTGTGAAAAAGACAGGACTGAAGGCCAGTAAAGAGACCACCACAATGCAAAAGGATATTTATGGCAGAAAAACAGAGATGGATTTGCTGAAATTTGTTGGATTTCAGAGATCAGTTTTACTCAAATATAATTTTTCTCATGTGAAATATGATATTATTTTGCTCGTTGTCACTACTAGTTCTCAAGTGTCTGTAACGGCGTAAAAAAAAAAGCTACTCGGGCAGATGTGCTTCAGAAATGTTGCCAGTTGTGACACATGTTCCCTCTATGGGGGAACTTAAATCTAAAATCCATCTTTACAACCTTCCCGCCGACAGAGAAAACATCAGGATGGCTCCGTTCTGTACGGGTATAAAAACCTCATAAGCTTCAAAGTAAATAACAACCATAAACAAAACTGTAACCTCTTCAGCTGCATCCTGTTTCCAGAGACAGAAAAGATTCAAAAGTTCTTACTCTGGGATTATTCTTTTCTTTTTATTACGTCCCAAAGGTCTCATAAAAGTCGTTAGGTAATTTGAGAATCATGTGAGAAAGGAACATATTTCTTGTAAATAATTTAATTAATCAAGATTTTCTTCAATCCCTGCTGCAGATGTTCTTGTGGATCCACTGAGCTGCTCTTATCAGGAACCAGATCTACAAAGCCCTCTCTATAACCACCAGCCGTTCGGCCATGTCAATGTGCAGTTTTCAATGTATGGAGCGCCAAACGCTCAAGCGTGCAACCCACAGTACCCCTACAGCCATCAGTGCTCGGAGTTCACCTGTGAACCAGACATGGAGGTCCAAAGCCCAACAAGAGGCAGCATTGTCGGTCTTCCAGTGCCAAAAAGGACCAGGATGGCCCATGGAGCTCGAGTGAAGGGCCAGGATGAGCTGTGTGTGGTGTGTGGAGATAAAGCCTCGGGATATCACTACAATGCCCTCACCTGTGAGGGATGCAAAGGTTGGACCATCACAATAGTACAGAATTTTAAGACCACATTAATCCATGAGGCACTTCTTGAATTTACAGTATCAACTAATGTCCAAACTCAGTACTTATAAGACTCCGTGTAATGGCTTGATGAGCACAGTTTTCTTTCCTGTGTTCCTTTGAAAACAGGAAGTAGGGTGGGATATATCTAAGAGCTGCTCTTTTTTTTTAATAGCCAAAAGACTGAATTGTAAGAATATACAATACCATTCAACGGTTTGGTCGCAGTAATTTTTTTTTTTTTTTCAGAAAATACATTAACTCAGCAATGATGCATTAAATTGATCAAAAGTGACCATAAATACATTTATAATGTTACTAGAGATTTCTATTTCAAATAAATGTTTCAACTTTTTATTAATCAAAAAATCCTGGAAAAACAAAAAAGTTTTCACAGAAATATTAAGCAGCAAAAGTATTTTCAACATTGATAATATTTCCTGAGCAGCAAATCAGCATATTAGAATGATTTTTAAAACATCACGTGACACTGAAGACTGGAGTAATGATGCTGACAATTCAGTTTTTCCATTACAGGAATAGATAACATTTTTTTATGGTAATATTTCACATCATTACTGATTTTTCAGCATTTTTGATCAAATAAATGCATCACTGTTGAGCAGAAGAGACTTACCAACTTACCGACCCCAAACTTTTTAAACAGTAGAGTATCTCTCTTGGCTTAGGTTTCTTCAGACGCAGCGTGACTAAAAAGGCAGTGTACCGCTGCAAGAGTGGTGGAAGCTGTGAGATGGACATGTACATGCGGAGAAAGTGTCAGGACTGCAGACTGCGCAAATGCAGAGCTGTCGGGATGCTGGCAGAGTGTGAGATTGACGTAAAAACTTCTAGACTGATCTGAGGCTTCATTTTCTGTCATTTCTTGGGAAACTGATAACATCAGATGCTACTTCACCCAACAACATCTAGAATCTAATATTGTTTTTTTTGGTCAGGTCTGCTTACAGAGGTGCAATGCCAGTCGAAGAGACTGAGGAAGGGCACCAATCACAGAGGACACAGTGGATCAACAGGAAAAGCTGAAGATGACTACACTGAAAGCAGAAGTGTCTCATCCACCAGCAGATTCACCACACGGGTAAAACTCTCTCAGATTATTTAGACTTTCCAAGCATGGAATTTGAGTTTTAGTGAGATTTGAAGCCAGTTATATTTGAAAAATTCCTAAGTTTCTTGTCTTGTTTGCAGGTATCTGGTTTCTCCAGAGAGCAGAGATGCATTCTGAATAGAATTGTTGAGGCTTATCGTAGGTACATAATTCAAGACAACACGCACTGCCGGGTATGTCTTTTTCCATTAAAAATGAAGACAGACATACTGCCCATAATACATAATAAGAAGACATCATTCTTTTCTATCCCCAGGTGCCTCTGTGGTCTAGTTCGACAACCAGTTTAGATCTGACTCCTCCTCAGACGGAGAAGCTTTTGCAATTTTTAAGTTTTGTACCTGGTCAGTAACATCCGGCTTCTCTTAGATCACACCACATACCTCTACATACAACTAATTTGTGGTCATGTTTTATTTAGGGTTTGAGCTTTTGGATAGTTCTGACCAGAACACTCTTCTGTCCAGCTCTTCAGTTGAAGTCATGTTCCTACTCTTAGCTCAGCAGTTCTCTGAGAACCCCACTACTGTCTGCACTGGTAATCACATACACGATTATGTAATACATCTTTTATGAATAATTAAAATATTGGTGTCTGGGACATTGTGAGTTTTAAACAGCTTAGCTTATTTGTGTTCTATAAATAAATTGTGCCCATAAAGCATTGTTAAAATTGAACAAAACTCAACACATTTTAGATCAATAATGACTCACTGCTGTGTTTTCTACCACCAGCTTTATACTCCGCAAATATGAATAACTCAAACCCTGATTGGTTGAAAACTTTAGAGTCCAAGACTGAGAACAGGACATTGACACACTCAGGTGATCTATAATGAACTTTGATAATCATAGCAGGAAAGTCTCACATTACATGCAGTGATTAATCCAAGTGATGTCTCATTATTTTGTCTAAATCTTTTTGTCTCTACTAATATTGCGATTTTTATTTTTGTTAAGGGTTGAATGAGGAGTTCTTGAGGTCTGTGGTAAATTTCCTCCACAGCATGGTGACTATTGCAGTAAGCGAGGCTGAATATGCACTTCTAACAGCGACTGCAGTGCTATGTTCAGGTCTGTGGATTATGATTAACACAACTGTGACTCATTTCTATGGGAACTTCCACTATATTCAAGTCAGACAGCAAATGTCAAAGGTTTAGCTTACAAACATTTTTTGGATCCCCGAAGAACCTTTCAGAACTATTTTTTTTATTTTTGTGAAGAACATTTTTCGACAATAAACAAACTTTTTTCTTTTGCAATTAAGTGATTCCATGGATGTTAAAGGTTCTTCATGGAACCGTAGATGCTAATAAAAACCTTTATTATTTATATGTATAGAACCGCTTTAAATGACCTCTACTTTTTCCCTGTTGTGAAGCAGACAGGCCGTCCCTGCGTGCAGTGGGCTGTGTTGAGAACTTACAGGAGTTTGTTTTGGAGCTCTTGTCCCGAGCTTGCTGCTGCTGTAGTCAGGGGACGGCACAAGACCCGCGACGCTTCGCCAGGCTCCTGGGACGGCTGACAGAGCTGAGAACACTTCGACACAACCACCTCACCCTCCTCCCACAGCAGCCCTGGGACATGCAGTCTTGAGACAGCCTTTAGGGAGAGAGAGATTTATGACATATGATCTCTGTTGCAATACACTTTTTTAAAATTTTTGCTCAGAAAAATATCCCAGGTCAGTGTACTTTTGGTTACCCATGTGCAAAGGTAGTTTAGTTTAATAAAAAATGAAAACAAATGTAAGCTTCATGATGTAATGATTTCATATATGCATTAAATAAAAATGTTTATTTTTTGTTTTATTGACTACTTTTCATTCATGTTGTAATAAATTTGAATTTATACATTTTCAGAGCCACATTAATAATAAATATGTAATATTTTGAAGATATAGTATATATATATATATATATATATATATATATATATATATATATATATATATATATATATATATTTTGCATTGCACGTTTTTTTTTTTTTTTTTTATAGTGCTGCAAATTCATAAACTTTTGGCAAAAGTTGTCATTTTGAATTAAAAATGTAATTAAAGTGATTTGTTCAGAGTATGGTCGTAAGCATCCAAACATTTACAAAGTATTAATTTGTCAACAGAAGACCACCTAATAGTTCCAGCCTTTAATGATATATTAATTTTATAGCGTGCTTTGGGTTATGAATCAATGTAGTATTTGACTAAAACTATTGCCTCACAATCATATAACGAAGTGGTAGGATTGCCCGCTTAAAAAAAAAATAGGTGCATTACTTAATTTTAAGGCAGGAAATGAATCTTGGTTTAAATTTTACTTTCTCTCCATACCATTTAGAAGATACCTTTAAAATATTCATTTATAATAGCAATGTCTGTCTGATGTTTTGCCTTTAGGTTTTAATTTCCCTGTGACCACAAATGAAACTGTGATAAAGTGGATGTATCAATATATGAATGTTTAACTTTTCAAATTGCAAACTGAAATCTGGCTTTGAATGTTACAGAGATGCACAGTAACACTTTATCTTTTGCTTAGATTTAATCATCTTCCAGCCATTTAAAAGGAATATCAAACACTTTGGAACAATCTAAAAAATAAAATTCATTAACCTTACAAAGTTGAGGTCTATATGTTTAGTAAAAATACGTAAAAACTGAGCTTTTTTTTAAGGCATCGAATACTACACCCATTATTGATAAACTATATTAAACCCTTTATTGCCTTGCTTATGGTTATTTATGATTTTAAATATTGATTTGTCAGTACATCAAACTAAATGCACGACTGTAATTGAATGAAAGGAGCTAAGGTTTACTGAGTTCATGGGTGAACTAATAAATCATAGAGCATTGAGTCTGACCAGTGATCTTTTCACATTGCTAACAAAGACCTGAATGATTAGCGCATAGGTCTGTATTTCTGCTATAAATATCGTTTTAAAATGATCTGTGACAAGTGCTGTCACAAAACACATTTGGCTAGAGTGGGCTGACATCACATTATGGAGAAGAAATCATGGCTCTTCCAGCATCAACAATGACTCACTGCTGCCCCCTATAAGTACTCAAGTGTACACTACACAAAGGAAAGAAAAAAAATCTGTATTTCAGCAAAACATGAGCAATATACCAACAATAATTTTACTATACAATATATTTTGATTAACGTTACTTCACTAAAGCTGCGGTAGGGAACTTTTGATGCTCTAGCGGTTAATAAACATAACTGCTTGCGTCTTGCGGAAGAACATTGTAGCCGGAACTACTTCTCTCTGTTTATGTCTACGAAGAATCACAAAGGTACTGGGTTACTCCGCCGCGGTACCCCCGAAGCAATCTAAAATAGTCCAAATATAAACACTTATTATAGGTGCACCCTAGTGATTCAGGACAAGCTAAAAACACGGTTTGGAAAATGGATTCATGGTGTACTCGCTTATTACATACATTTTTCTACATTTTGAACACAAACAAAGTTACGGACCGCAGCTCTGATTGGTTGATTTCTTACCGGGAGCGATGGAGTTTCTGCAAATGGCAATAGGACCACGGGGAGGAGCCAGAGGAGCTTGATTTTTTTTCACAGATTATCGGTCTCATATTCTACTGTCAGGACATAATGACAGGTTTAACAAATATGTAAAAAATATATATTTACAAAAGTTACCTACTGCAGCTTAATGGTCAACTCTTCAAGTGTTATTTAATGAAGCATTTACCTCACGTGACCCCTTACAAAATACACACGCTTGACATATTTTGCAAACAATTACACATTTATCACCTCAAGTGTCTTGAAAAAAATAAAACGTGTCCCAATACTATTGTGAAATAGGAGCATAAAACAACTTCTCACCTTTTATTACCTTTCACCGGAGCCATTGGAAACCATTCAGCCTGTGGAAAAAAACCCGCCCTCCTAAAACACGTCAACCAATCAGATGACAACAAATCCAAGAAGTCCTTCCGAACGTTTAAGATGATTGACAGAGAGAGCGTTTCTGATTGGGGATTTATATAATCGGGCTAAACAGGGCGGGAGCTCTCCTGAGTGACTGTTGGTTTTAATCGGTTTATCAGAATAAACAACTTTTTAGTTGTGATGCGATAGGGAGAGTAGCTTTATGAGGTATTCCAATAAATAAAGATATACACTCACCTAAAGGATTATTAGGAACACCTGTTCAATTTCTCATAAATGCTATTATCTAATCAACCAATCACATGGCAGTTGCTTCAATGCATTAAGGGGTGTGGTCCTGGTCAAGACAATCTCCTGAACTCCAAACTGAATGTCAGAATGGGAAAGAAAGGTGATTTAAGCAATTTTGAGCGTGGCATGGTTGTTGGTGCCAGACGGGCCGGTCTGAGGATTTCACAATCTGCTCGGTTACTGGGATTTTCATGCACAACAATTTCTAGGGTTTACAAAGAATGGTGTGAAGAGGGAAAAACATCCAGTATGCGGCAGTCCTGTGGGTGGAAATGCCTTGTTGATGCTAGAGGTCAGAGGAGAATGGGCCGACTAATTCAAGCTGATAGAAGAGCAACTTTGACTGAAATAACCCCTCTTTACAACCGAGGTATGCAGCAAAGCATTTGTGAAGCCACAACACGCACAACCTTCAGGCGGATGGGCTACAACAGCAGAAGACCCCACAGGGTACCACTCTTCTCCACTACAAATAGGAAAAAGAGGCTACAATTTGCACAAGCTCACCAAAATTGGACAGTTGAAGACTGGAAAAATGTTGCCTGGTCTGATGAGTCTCGATTTCTGTTGAGAAATTCAAATGGTAGAGTTAGAATTTGGCATAAACAGAATGAGAACATGGATCCATTATGCCTTGTTACCACTGTGCAGGCTGCTGGTGGTGGTGTAATGGTGTGGGGGATGTTTTCTTGGCACACTTTAGGCCCCTTAGTGCCAACTGCGCATCGCTTAAATGCCAAGGCCTACCTGAGCATTGTTTCTGACCATGTCCATCCCTTTGTGACCACCATGAACCATCTTCTGATGGCTACTTCCAGCAGGATAATGCACCATGTCACAAAGCTTGAATCATTTCAAATTGGTTTATTGAACAGGACAATGAGTTCACTGTACTAAAATGGCCCCCACAGTCACCAGATCTCAACCTAACAGAGCATCTTTGGGATGTGGTGGAACGGGAGCTTCGTGCCCTGGATGTGCATCCAACAAATCTCCATCAACTGCAAGATGCTATCCTATCAATATGGGCCAACATTTCTAAAGAATGCTTTCAGCTCCTTGTTGAATCAATCCCACGTAGAATTAAGGCAGTTCTGAAGGCGAACGGGGTCAAACAGTATTATTATGGTGTTCCTAATAATCCTTTAGGTGAGTGTATCTCCTTGAACACTTAAGAGTCAAGTATTTTCAAATGTACAATAGTATTCCACCATTTTTATGAATCTGCTTCAATTAACTTTTTAAACATGGAAAATATAACAAGTGCACGTCTACTTTATAAAGTTGCTTGTTAGGGTTTACAAATATTTAAAATAAAGTAAAACAAATGCATTTATGTAATTCAAACTATTTAAATTATATAAAATTACCTAAACACAATCTGGGGGGAAAAAAACAACAAGTATTACACTGTAATAATGCAACCAGAAAATTACATATTATTAGGAATTCTAACATTTCAACAGATCTTTACAATAAATATATATTAAAAAATGCAACAAGAAAAACAGTGTATGGTCTTAAAACATCAATATCAAACATAGTAGAGTTCCAACAGAACATTTATTTCCCCACATGAGAAAATACTGTTCGAGACAGGTTATTTGGTGGGTAGCTAAAATCTGCAGTTTGTACAAGCTTAAAATTTATTAGAGGTTCCATCTTATAAACAGTGAACAAAAGCTCCACAACTTTCTACAATAAATACAAGGTTCTGTGCTTGATGGTGAAAAGTCACCAATAGCAAGTGTACAATATGTAGCCGTCATCATCATCCCTCGAGCATTTCACCATGAAATCTTTAAAAAAAGAACTAAACCAGGATCTGAAAGAACATGTGAAGTTAGATCTTAAAAGCCTATGCAATAGTTTATCATCTTAAATAAGAGATCTGATTTCCATCTTGAACCAATATAATTTAATTTCTTTACGGTGCATAAATAAATTACTTTTTTTTGTATCAAAAATGAGAATATATATTTAACCATAGACAACTGTGAGTTGGTACATATACACATACATACACGATCGTATGCCGGAAATGTAAATGTATGTATGAACACACTCGCCATCCGATATCAAAGACAAGCAGGATACACTATGTAGGAAGTCAGTTCATCTGAAAATCTTTTTACACCTATATACACAACCTTCATTTCTTCATTCCTCCAGGCAATTTAATTCACAATAAACAAGAGAAAAAAATTTAATGTAATTAGATAATATGATAAAAAACATACTTATATACACAAGTCTCTTTACAATGTACAAGTGGTTTGTTAAACTTTAAAAAGTAAAAAGCTATCTTAAGAAAATGGCAGTGACTCATTCAAACGTCTATATTCTTTAAGTTCATTCATTTAAAATTAATTTTGTAGAAATTAATTCCTCTGAATGTACCGAAATGCTAAAACTGTGTGGTTGAGACTCGTCATCACCTTAAAGTGACACCTCATAAAAACAAATCATTGATAGAAACCGCTCATGACCCCTGTAAAGAGAAAAACTGGACTGAATCTGAAATGACTGAGATGGTTGTGGATAAACTAAACTGAACTGAATGATCAGGAGTCTAGTACCTGGTATACTAACCAAATGGCTTTCAGCTCATGTGAGTGGGACGTTAGGACAGATGCGATTGGCGTTTTTCTTCTACATGAAGTTGGAGCAGACAAAACCATGATCTCCTCGAACTCGGCTCAGGTGGATCATAGCTCGGTCATAGGCCACCTGCACAGACTTCCGGATGCTGGTCTTCTTGCCCTCCATCATACGCAGTTTATCGGACGTGTCATCAACACCAAGAGGGATCACCTTGTCTCGTGAAAGCCACTGCCTGCGAAGACAGACAGAAGAAGGGAAAATATATATGTATCCAACATTTCCTTCTGAAACCCTTAAAGCCCACGGATACTTACAATGGATATTGGAAAATGCAAAGTCTGGAGAATAAATCTGAAGGAAAACAAGGTTAATCTCTGATGCTGTGCTCACCAGGTGCGTTTGTTGTCGAAGAAAAGAACCAGGTAGAGTTTCTCGCCGGCTTCTTCCTGTCTCTGCTCACCAAGGCGCAGCACGTCAAGCGGAGGCACAGGGATGGGAACTCCATTATGCAGAAGACCCTCCTGAGGCATGTCTGGATCTATGATCTACAAAATAAGAGCAATTCTAACCATTTATTTAACCTTTAAATGTCAGTGATGTCAATTAAATGTCAACTCTATTCACAACCCAAAAAACAAGCTATTTGGTGATACGAAATATAAGGCTCATGAAAATTTGAGAAGGATTAGTAATGCTATCCAAACAGAAAATATTCAATTTATGCATTTAGAAGGCTCTTTTATCCAAAACGACTAACACTTCAGGGTAAAATTTTTTACATAACATGTTCCCTGGGAATCGAACCCACAACCTTTTGCACAGCTAATGCAATGCTCTACCACTGAACCACAGGAACACTATATGTCACAATGTCAAATAACATGCACTAACACAGGTTTTTCCCAAACGCAATGAAAAAATTAAAAAAAGGATTTTATTTGGTTATGGTACTGCAGGGGATTTATGAGTTGATGAAATGCTAATAACAATTAAATCCTAATGTGAAATTATATCTTAATATATTATACTTAAAATAATAAAATTCTAACAATCAAAATAACTAAAAATAAAATAACAAAAGCAACGAAAAAATAAAAAACATTTTGTTTACCAGTGAAGTGAGTTGATGAAACTCTACATTTAATCATAATTATATCATAAAAATATAAATGTACAATCACTTTTCACCAATCAAAATATAATAATTAAGAACAATCAAAATAAAAAATAACTAATTTTTTTTAACCAGCTTGTCATGTGACCATTAACTAGAGAAATTTGAATGTGAACGTGTTGTTAAATGACTGCCCTAATTACAATACTATAATATTAACTTCTCAGGTGTTTTAAGTCAAAGGGGTTCGACTGACAAAAAAAAAAAATGCCTGATTCATAATCAAGGAATGTGCATTAATGATTTAAACAAGGTCACTTTTTGATGTCAGTCTCGTTCCATTATTGTGAAAGGCTATATGTAGATAAAATTCTGGTTGACTGGTATGTGCAACTTAAAATAATCTAATCAATGTGTTGTATTCATGTAGTATGAATGAAGAGCGCCCTCTCTCACCAGAGCAGGGTAGGACGGATATCCTCTACTTTTGGCCCACACCAAATCCAGAGGTTCGGGTTCAGGCGCATCCCCATTTGACAGAGCATCTGCATAGAATGAGGATTGTAGTATCCACTTGTGCACTCAAAAAAAAATAGAGAAATTTCTTGGGATTCATTTCTTACCAGTCCCAGTGTAGTCAAAGTCTCCGTTAACCGTTTCCAAGAAAGGTACTTTGGACAAAGCAGGTTTCCCTCGGCTCTTTTTTGGGGTTGAGATGCTAAAAACAACAGAAATTATGAGTGCACCGTGCATGTGAGCTATATGATGCAGAGGTTTCAGTCATTCATTTTTCCTCTTACAGTTCTCTGAGAATCGGAGATGAGCTGCATTCTGAGTCAGAGCTGCCATCTCGGTGCTTTCTGAATCCGTTGGTAAGAGCTTAAAATATTGAGAGAAAAAATAAGGTGTTATAAAAAGTTTTTGTTATTAAAAAGTATTGTCCATAATTTCAGTTATCATGTAAAAACAAGATTGTCCATGCTTTGTAAAATGAAAACCCCCTCCAAGGCCTGCACTGGTTTGTGGAAAATGTGATACAAAAGCGAGTTTGTTATGGTTATGATGTTGAATCATAAGCATATTTTCATATTGTTTAGGGTCATACAAATATTAGATTTATAAAGGTGTAAGAAAATTTGGACTTGAAAAGTAAAAATAAATGAATAAAAAGATGAAAAAGTCAGACTAACGTGTCATTTACAGTGGTGATAGTTATTTTAAAAGTAAATAAGTCAAGGTAACAATTAAAAGCTTGTTAGCTAAACATCAGAAAAATGAAGAAATTAGAACAAATATTATTGTATTGTAATTTTACAGATCTTAAAAATGTGTAGACTATACTATACAATGGCAATGTTTCTTATTTTGTTTAATATAAATTAAATTAATTTAATATAAATTAGTTTAGATAATCAAAATTAATCACATTGTTTTGTCAAATTGTGCAAACCTGGAGCTTTCACCAAAAAAAAATTTTAATCAGGAAAACCTGCAATAATTTCCCCCCAAATCGTGCAGCCCTTAAAATAAACAGATCACCAAATCAGATAAAATGCATCATGTAAAGTGGTTATTTTCTTTACCAGGCTCTAGAATCAGTCGAGGGGGTGTTCTCTCGCGCTCTGGACTACAGCTGCGGCTTCTTGCTCTCTGTTTGGCTGGGGTTGATATTGGCGGAGGTGTTGAAGGTTTTGGCTGGGCTGAGGTTTCAGTCTTGATGTTGGCATTGCAGTTAGGTGTGCGTGCAGGGTCTGGGTCAGTGCTGACGGCCTCCTCCCTGCTTCTGTTCTGCATCTGATTGTCTCGCTCACGCTGGAGCTTTGCTCCATTTTTTGCTTTTTTAAAGAGGACGGACGTTCGTCGCCCAACTCCTCCTGTGGCAAGTCGGGTCGGTGACTCTGTGGAGGAGAGGCCGTTGATCAGTTTGTTTTCGGGCAGGCGGTCCTCAGGTTTCGTGCAGCTGTTCACAGGTGCAGCATCTGAATCTGCCTCTTGGCTCTCGCTGTTGAGTTTGAGGCGCTTGGGTGTGCATGGGGATGTCCTAGGGTCGGACGTCATGGGTCGCAGGGTCGGTGGTTCCTGGTGGGTGTCTGATGGTGGAGGGGACAAAGCAAGGCCTGTGGGTTCCAGCATGGGTGGGGGAGTTGACTTACAGTCATCTAGATTAAGAGGAACAACCAGATGTTACAAAAATCAAGATTTCCATTCTTGGGTGAGAAATCAATAATTTTGTTGAAGGGATGGAATTAAACAACTTTATCATATAGAATCTAATTAAACTTTTTACAATTAATTTTGAGTTAGACATGACGAATGAAACATCTTGCGACTCATAAGTAAAGTAATTATAACAATGATGATATAGTTTTAAAAATCATTCTAAACTCAAAAGAAAAGCAGAGTCCTCATCACAACTTTAAAAATAACAGCGAAGAGGAACAATATCTTTGGAGTCACTTTCAAAACGATTTTTTTCCAGCTGATCAGAATTGCATCCTGTTTTATAGTGCCGAGCATTTAAAGTGACAGAGCAAAAAATAAATAAATGCACCGCAAACTTATTATAAACACTGTTATTGTGCATAGGTGTGGACGCTAATAAAGTTAGTTATAGTTGAAGTTTTGGTATGGACAGGCCTTACGTCAAGAACAGTTTAGAGTGAGTAAAGGATTCATTAGAACTACTGGTTTGAATCAGAGTTTTAAGACTGGTTTGTGACTTGTCTTGATATATGTGACCAGAGAGAAGTCCAAAATATCAAATTATAAAATTGCAAGGTTAACTTTTTTTATTTTTTAAAGAAACATGCATTGATGAAATGTTTACAATAGCATCAACAAAATACATTCAGAAAATATGCTGAATTGACATTTTATGCCAAAAAAAAAAAAAAAAAAAAAAAAGCTGACTTTGAAATACCATTAACAGAACTGCATGTTATGAAAACTCTTTTGGTTTTACTTATATATATATATATATATAAAAAAGATTCAATAAAATTGAATTCTGAACACGTGTTTCGATTCCCAACCACAGTCAAGTCTCACCTTTATCTGACGATGATGACGACAGGTTATGCTCACCATCCATCTCTTTGTCTTCATCCTCCTCCTCCTCTTCTTCTTTGAGGTCTCCATTGAGCATGTGTGAGTTCCTTGTTTGCTGTTTATAGCGGATGTTGTTGATTTCTCGCCGGATCAGGCGTATACGCCGTGTGCGTGCACCACTCGAGCGCATGGACGTCACCACGTCCAATTTGTCTAGCAGCTCCCTCAACTGGTTTTCTGTTGTCATGTGCAATCGATTATCAGGGTCTAGCAGCGTGTCGACTACACACGAAACAAAACCAACCATTAACAACAAAAAATAAAAAGTAAATTCAATGCTATTTACCTTTTTAGAAAAATGACGAATTCTTTATAATGTTCTCTATTATAGATCAGTGCTTTAAAATCATGTTGCTATGATAAAACGTACAATTTTTCTAGAATTTTTTTCTGACCAAACTAGAAGAAACTGTACCATTGCTTATGCTACCGCTATACTTCTGAGTGTTCTTTAGAACATTTACTTTGGGTCATCATCAGACTCTTTTATCCAAAGCAACTTTCAAATGAGGATAAATGAAGCAATAAAACCAACAAACGAGCAATAAGAAATCCCACCTAACTGTATGAACTTTACCACTACCAACAAGTTTTGCATCGACTTTTATGTGATTTTTTTTTTTGTTAACTACTCACCATCTTCCAAAGTGCAGCGGTAGTAGTCGTTTTTGTGCGGTGATTCTGCCAGGTGCATGCCTGTGTCCAGGTCAAAGCCTGTGTTTTGGGCTTGTCTCTGGGCGTGCCTCAGGATAGCACCTCCTAAGTCCCTCAGGCGTATTGCAGCTTGGTAAAACACAGTGTCTTTAGCATTATAAAGCAGGCAGTTGGAGATCATGAGGTTGAAATCAGCCTCAAGGTCAGTGATAGAGCGATATTTGTGAGCCTCCAATTTGGATTTTATGGTGGAGAAGTCCATGGGGTGTGTGATAAACTCCATGTAATCTGGGACCTGAGAACCCAAGAGAACAATTTCTGTTTAAGGATTGAATCTTCAAAATGAAGATATTAGGATTTTTATATAAGTAGATTTGCATTTTATAAATCCTAATGATTAATACATTTTTGAAGATGCTGAACATGCAAGACCAGTGCCACATATTAGCCTAATCGATCATGACTTGACATTTAAACTACGGTTTATAATGTACAGTATTTTTCAAACAAGGGCAGTCTTTGTGAGCATAAAAGATTTATTAGCCAAAGTTTTGAACAGTACATAAATGAAAGTACATAAAATAGACAGACCTCTTTCAAGTTGACAGGCTGAGCAAATATTTTTGCAGTATCTTTCTCCTGAAGCTGTTCTAAAGTGGAGCGCAGCAGTACCAGGACAGGAGTTAACTGATGCTCAGTCGCAGCCTGGTGAATCTTCACCTACAGAACCAACTCATGGTTATAGTGAGACACATTGCACATTTTCATATGTTCAAAGTGACAGATGTCAGCAGGTGATATTAAAGAAGGCTTTCATGCACAGGCTTATACATTCCTACCCAGTAAAAAGTTATTTTGAATGTGAACACTCCTTCTAAATTAATAGCGAATTAGCAAGTAGAAAATTACAGTTTGTCAGTATGTTCAGTTGTTCTAATGGTTGTAGATTATTTCCTTTTCTAACCTCTTATTAGTTGCAAAGGAAGTGGTTAATGTATTCACTTTAAAAATGTGCCTTCATCACTTTCATTCATAGTACAAGATGTCACATGGTTTTGCCTGCCTGAAAAACCAACCAAGTTAAAGCTCAAGAAATGAAAAAGTCCAATTTTACATGCAATATTTGCCAAATCAAGTCATAGCCTGACACTTTCACAATGACAGCATTTCTGCTGCACAATAGAGCTTCGGCTCTATACAAAAAACATATTTTGGTTACCAAAGTGAGTATTGTCTTTGATAACAGCTATAAATTATGAAATGGTTATTGGGAGTTAACAATTGAAAAGCAGATTAAAAAAAACAAAATAACAGAATTAGCACAAGCTTGATCCTCACAAATTCTAATGTTCATGAGGAGGGGTGTCATATTTATACTTGAATGGTAATTTACATGAAACAAATTGTAGATATGAACTGCTTACTCTTCTGGATTTAGTGAGATTTAATCAAAAGAAAATAAATCTTTTGTTTGTGCTGCTTTCACCGAGCCAGACAGGCATCTTTTTTCAATTGTTTACTTCAGTGTTTTGTGTTGCTTCATAAAAGCCTATATTTCATTGATCTTATACATTAATAGTTTAATGGTGCATCTTCAATTCAGCTTGCTACATGGGGCAAAAATAGGCTCAGCACGTGTTTTATGCTGGAAGCTTTAAATATGAGTGCAGAAATAACTACAGAATGCTTACAGTGTCAAACAGACCTTAAAAACCAAGACTCGGGTTCAACTTGAGTCCACATTTCTGGTTGTCATCATTTATTCAAGATAAATTAATTGACTATTATGTGCGAATACATCGTAATCATATGTAACATTTCACTTATGTTACCTGCTCTCGCTTTAGCTTCTCTCTCTTGCGGATGAGCTCGATCAGGAGTCGCGCTCGCTCCAGATCGTGACGAAGCTTTTGCCAGTATTTCAGCTCTTCTCTCACAGCATTCAGCTTTTCATCTGGCTCCGCCTACACATTGTTTATAACACAGACACAACCCATGATACTGCAGTTGTGTGTAAGGAGCATGGATTATGTCTACAAAATTAATATAAGCATAACCACTGACCTGTTCTGCACTCCTCTGGCCCTGCAGATGGGAATGTAAACGACGAATGAGAGGCACTCCGTTGCGTGACTGACGCTTAAGTAACCAATAGTTGTGAAGTCTCTGCATGAACTGATTCTTCTTCTGTATGATCACATCTTTAGACATTTTGTTCAATCTGTACAAAACATCAGCAAAATAATTACATAAGCAATAAGCTTTACCTTATCTTTCACATACTACCATTCATGCATTCATTTGATCAAAAATATGATCTTTTGAAACTAAAGATATAGATATAGAATAGACTACTGTTTGGGGTTAGTACATTTATCACATGTTCCAAAAAATATCAAGCAGCACAAATGTTACATTTACATTGTTACACATTGATAATAAATCAGCATATTAGAATGATTTCTGAAGGACCATGTGACACTGAAGACTGGAGCAATCATGCTGAAAATTCAGCTTTCCCATCACAAGAATAAATTATATTTTAAAATATATTAAAATAGAAAACCAATACTTTAAATAATATTTCACAATATTACTGTTTTAACTGCATTTCTGAACAAATAAATGCATCCTTATTGAGCATAAAAAACAAATGTATGACTAATGTGTGTACGTTTATATAACATTTTAACTAAATATTACATGAAATATTCCATATTTTATCATCTACAATGTTTTTACCTTTGAGTGGGTATTTCTGAAACAGTGACCAATGGTGTTGCAACTTTTTTTGACACATCTTCTTTCTTTTGCTTAGAATCCAGTTTATTGCTTCGTCTCTGCTTTTTAAGCTGTGGCGTCTGCGTGTAGGCACTGCACCCCCTATTAGCCCGACACCCCAAAACCCTCCCCCCGGTCTCATCATCTGACCCGTCCTTCGCAGGCGGTGAGTGTGCCTCACAAAATGCAGTCTTTTTCACTGAAAACGTAGTCCCATTCACAGTAGTCTCTCTGACAGGCTCTATTTTCATAAAGAGTCCAGCTCTCTGCGCACAGGTTACATGGAAGGCTGTGTAGCAGTTGGCCTTGTGGCACTGAATGGACGCCCCGCAACCTTTCTGCTTGCACAGGTAGCATGTTAGCTTCCACCTAGCTGGAGGAATGTTGTCCACGCCCTCAATGGGCTCAAGGAAGACCGTGTTGGCGAAACACACCTCTGGGATCCAAATGGCGCAGACCACATGTGCCCATCGCCCATCGCTGGTCTGTTTAAACGCTCCGCCCTGATTCGGGCAAAGCACACAGTCCACGGGGCGAGAGGGTGACTGCAGGCAACAGCGGCAGAGCCACTGGCCCTCAGGGATGTAGGGAACGCCGTAACACTCCTGGTGCACAGCAAGGTTGCAGATGTCACAAAACAGGATGACGTTACTGTTGAGACATTCATCGTCGAGGCAGACGCAGCAGAAGGCGTCTTCATCGATGATGCTCTGTGAGGGAGCTTGGCTTCGCGACTCCAAGAACGACTCTTTTTCTAGACGATCTATCAGGAGTTCAAAAGTGTCAGGTGACACTTGCGGATGGCCTTCTGACACTCGTTTTTCATTCACCAGCTCAAGCCAGGCCACGTCCTCCTCGTCCATATCATACTCTGCATCCGTTTCCATCTCTTCACCGGACTTCTCAATGTAACGGTAGTATGCCGAAGGGCGAGGAGACGCTTCAACTGGTTCATAAGACTCTTGTTCTCTAAAAGTGGGCTTGGGTAAGGTGCCGTGGTGGCTGTTGACGCTAGAATGCACTGGAGTTTGTCCGAGAGAGTTGGAGCAGTGGTTTTGTGATGACGATGATGACAACTGCTTTGCATCTTTCTTTTTCCCCCTGTGAGCCATCGATCGGCGTGGAGAGCTGACGACGACGGTCACCGATGACTGCTCGCTGTTCTCCTTGTTGCTGTTGCACTCAGCAATGTCCTGAGCTGTCATCTCATCTTCAGTGATCACCATCAAAGGGTCAAAGATGCTGATCCGATGCAATCTTCCATCCAGGTCCACCTCCACAATCTTTTGAGCCTGGGCATACGTTAGGGTTTCTCTGGTGGGTGAAACCTTCAGCCGGTAGGGAGAGAGTGAGCGTGGCTGTGATGCCCCCCTACCTGCTGTACCCGTGTCTGCGGCATCACTTTGGGCCCCGGGGAGGCCTCCCCGCCGTCGTGGTTTTCTCATGGGGACTCACACCACGCTGCCCCTTTGTACCTTGACCTGTGTGGACAAAAGAAAAAAAGAACAAGCATTAGAATCCCAATTAATACAATACACAAAGATACCAATATGCAATTCAATGTATGGCCAAACAGTCAAAATTTAGATGTTTTCACTTCACCTATGGTCGACTGAGTCATGTATGTGTTAATACTGTGCACGCTCTCATTTCCTGGAAGTGGTTACAACCCACATCATGATGATTTTTGTTTGTTTTTTATTTTTTTCATTTTATATATGGCTTTAAACAACACTATTATTTTGAATAAATTTAAAAAATATAAAGGATATTAGGAATTATATTACTTCTGTTAAATGTAATATTGATTGATGTGCACCTTCGTCCCTTTTATTTCATTAACCCTATATAATGTTTTTCAATTATTTAATTGTTTGCACAATTTCTGCAAAATGACTAAATGTAAATTTTTGCACAATTTAAAAATAGTAAATATTGTGTTCATTGCATAATTATAATGTCTGTTTACATAAAACAATTATATATTTATAAATTAACATTACAAAATCAATATGGCCAACTAAGCAACACTGCAGTGTTTTTAATAAATTTAAAAACACAGTCTACTTGGCCATGTAATATTATTATACTTAATGATTAGATTATTCTTTAACACTGCCACCTTTTTACATCTTTAATTGTTTGTAGAATTGTAGAATCAGTGGCTTTGTTAAGTAAAATGTTGCTCGTCAAACTTGTGAACGACGTTTGTATTTATATTTATAAAAAGATTTTAGAAATCATAAAAATAGTTCCATAATAGAATAAATAATATACTACATAAAAATTAAACGAAATACCCAAATTGATTATGCATACAGTAGAGCACATATATTCAATTGCCCAAAACAGTAACGTTTATAAAACTAGTAAGTTATAAGTTAAGTCAATTCGAACGACAACTATCAGGCGAGATAAATATACAAGTACAAATCCGTACTTACCAATATGAAATTAGTGTATTGGTATGTACATGTATCCACTGCTAGTTTAGTTTATTACGACATTCGATAACACAAACTCATTAAAAAGGATTAAGTTCAGGCCGGTCGCCAATTTACAGTGTTTTCATTTTTGCTGTCCAGTGGGCGGGACTTTTCATCTCAAGGCCTCACGCAAGTTCGCCCTATTGCTGTCAAGGCTAAAACTACTTTTAAATGGTAAAACAGAGCCACACCGAAGTTATGCATTCGTATCAACTGTCTTAAGCACTTAAGGAAGCATATAACTAAACTTACAGTGGAGTTTTAAGGAATTTGTCACTGAAGTGCGACGACCACCAGAGGCTGAGAAGTTTATAACCAATCACCAACCAATCACAGCCACCCAAACTCTCCGTCTAGCCAATTAGCGCTGAGAAAAAGTAACACACAAGAAAAATGTTAGGTTGCGCGTCCTTGATTCTAGAACGAAACGTCAGCCATATTTACAGTCCAACAGAACTTCAGATTCAGCTAAGTTTTCCGAGAACACCCTTACACAAAAATAAACAGTGACAGCACCGTTACCACTACAAATCATAAAACTGTTGCTCTGAGACAGTGTATATATGAATATGCTTACAAATAAACCCAGCGTCGATCGAAACGCCGAGGCTGCTAAAGCTGGCGGGCTAGTTAGCCACTCTAGCCCGGGTAACGTAAACAGAACAGAAACGCCGCGTGCGGGATCCAAACAGCCAGCTGAGCAAAGCGACCGTTGACATTCACTTCACAACTTGAATTGGCAACAAACATAAAATACACGTTAAAAACCAAACAGTTTACCTTTTTTCCGACCACGACTTCCGTGGAGAAGCAGCAGCTTTTTGCGAAGGCTGTTTAAGCGGGTGGCTTGGCCGAAAAGCCGGTTAAAATTCGCCGATCAAATGTCTCCCGTCTCTCAGTCTTCTCCTGCAAATGTCCTCGGCGCGTTCATGAATTTGGATACATTTTCATCATTTTAACTTCTAATCGACTGTGACTTCGATTAGACGGCAGCAGCAAAGCTAGCTGGCTAATTTCAGCTTCGACTACTACAACCGTCGCTGCCTGAGTAGATAGTTAGGAGCTCGCCAGATACAAAGGCAGAGCGGAGCTTTCAGTAGAGATAGTAAAAACACGCCCCTTCAGAAAAGCAGGCCATCTGATCGATCAGCTGTACGACTAATTTAATAAAGCATTACGTTAGTGTTTATTTAACTCGTAACAGGGACTGGAAGTTTATGACACTTGAATGTGTTTAGATACCACTGTGTTCCCCACGCAGTTCATGATATGGTCAGAGTAATGCATGCAGCTGGATTGGTTGGAGACATGCAGAGATTAGACCAGTGAGCAAAGAGGAGCTGCGTATTACTAGATAAACGAAACATGAGCATTTCTGTCAACAAATATGATTACAAACCCAGGCATGGACAAACACACAGTTTGCATGAGAGAAAATAAAATTTTCAGTATCCAAGACATGGGTTAAGGCATACGTTATCATTTTCAAGGAAAAAAATACTAAGGAGTAAAGCCAAAAACAATAAATTGGGGAAAACAAGTATTTATGTCAGATCTCACATCTATGTCAAAGCGATGTATTTACTCCAAAACCTTGTTGGTGCCATTTGTCAGGGTCAATCAATTACTTCCACAAGCTAAACATCCTGTCACACCTTTCAAAGGATTTGATAGCAGTGAACACAAGCCTTGAAGTTCGCATGCAATTTGAATCGATTCCATGTACAAATTTTTTGTGAAAAATTTGTTTGTGCATGTTACTCACAAAAAAATAATTGTCTCTGTAATCATTCAATAAAAAAATATTAACTTTCCTTTACACTCTTCTTTCTAAATCCCTCCCATTTGGCTTCATTCTGGTATGTCACTTAAACACCAGCTTCACGGTCCAATTACCGTAATTCTCACAGCATATCCTTTCACTCAGACAGAAGGCAGAGTAAATTTGGTAGCAATTGTTATTTCATGATGACTTTAATTAGGAAAACACGTCACAATACTAAGGCTTTTTTAAGTGTTTAATTTAAGTAACAGGGTCCATTATGTATTCCCAACAATTCTTTATAGTTTTTTTTATACTACTTGTATTAAGAGATATACACACACACACACACACACACACACACAGATATATATATATATATATATATATATATATATATATATATATATATACATACATACAGACACACACACACACAAACCATTAAAAAGTTCAGGGTCAGTGAGACCGCTATTTGTTTTGTTTTTTAAAGGATACTCTGATAAATAGAAAGTTCAAAAGAAAAGCTTTTATTCAAAATACAAATATTTTACAACATTATACATGCCTTTATTGTATTTGGTCAATTTGCATCTTTGTTGAATAAAAGTATGAATTTCTTTCTTACAAACAAACAAACAAAAAACTTTTGTGAAATACATGAACTTTAAGACCTACAAAACCTACACGAAAATCTATATGGCTCTCCTTTTATAGGGATGGAATAAATTCTGAATAAATGGTGTGAGAGTGAGCAAATGATCCGTTTAAGGTGCTATGCACACCAGTGAGGACATTTACCACTAAATCAAAATAAAATGTCTAGGTATACCACTCATACCTCAAGCAGTCAGTTATTGTAAAAAATACTGCTATTAATATACTTTTTTATAAGTAAATAAACATTCTAAATTGTTCCAAGGCATAGACTAAATCGCATATTTGCAATACAGTAAGCCGATAATGTCAGATCCACATCTCTAGGACATTGTGAGTGTGTTTCTCCTCTTTGAGTCTCTTCTTGGGAAAGGAACAAAGCTTCTTACTTCTTTAAATGATAAACCTGGGATGAAAAAACAATCACATTGCATTTACATACACAACATGTGCAAATATAAAGTACAGCAGGCAGAACTCTGTAATATCTGTTGCTCACGTTTCCACTCTTCTAAGGGCAATGTGGCGTTGTCGTAGCTGTCATCGTATGGTGTGGGCTCTGGGCAGTCATCTGGGTCCCTCAGGGCATCAAAATAACTGTGAGCCAACGCACCATCAGCAGTGAGGCGAGCATCAGCATCTAGCACCAGCATCTTCTCAAGTAGATCTACCGCTGGAGTTAGTTACCAGTGCAGTGGCATTGAGGGACGACACAGGGTGTCAGAAACAAAGCCATTAGAATAGCAAAGGCTGATATATGTATTATTATTTGAACATTATTTGTATTAGTACAGGGCAAGCTGAGCTATGGTTGATTATATAATAAAGTTATTTAATTATTTATTAGGACTAGTTGAGTTGATTTATGTTGATCAAGGTAGCAGAATATGTCACTATAAAATTAGTCTCCCATTTTGGACTTATAGACATTGCAATCTGAAAAATATAAATAATATGTTTATTTGAAGTGTTTTCTCCAGTTGCAGAAATTACATTTTATATTCTAAAAATGCAATTCTAGAAATTGTAGGGCAGGGTTGTTAGTTAACTACAACTAAAACCATAGAATTTTTACTTCAAGTAAAATAAATGTTAAGACAACAAACTTATTTTTTTTCAGCCAGTTGCCAAAACAGCATTTATTATTTTCATTTAGTTCAACTTGAACTAAAATACCAAAAAACAGGAATAAAAACAATAAAAAAAAGTTTATACAAATATTAAAAAAAAACTCACAACAAAATGACTAAAACGTTATCTAAAATTAAAATGTAAAATCCAAGTTGCTATGTATAATTAATCTAGAAGTTTCCTCTGCGGTGCAATAGTACAGAATATGTGTGGCAATACCTTCTGTTGACATTCTACCTGACAGTTGGTGAAAAATGTAAAAACTTAAATTGTTCTGTTGCATTTGGTCAGCATCTTGTCATTTTTGTCAGAAATAATGGCACATCACATTGACAGGCAGCAACTATGCTGTCAAACTAAACCATACGTTTTACAATGAAAAATGTCTCTTGCTAAGCAAGAAATGTGACAACGTGACAAAGGAGTAGTTTTTCATTGGGGTATTACTTACCTTTTTTACACGCTCTGGGAAACAATGTCGAGAAGTCTTTGCGTGGGTAACGGGGCTGGGATCTGACATAGCTTTTTGCCTTTTTAATACCAATGAAGACATATTGACATTGAGATCAGGAATGACAACTGAGCACAGTAGCTACAGCAAAAGTCGCACAAAATGTTAATTATTCAAGTTGAATTTTTTCCACAAAATATTCAAGAACCTTTTCTCAGTCTTATTTTGCATTGCATAAGTGATCCATTCCATGTTGCATCAGTGATCAGTTTTAGGTTTAATCAAGATTCAGACATAGCATGTATTAAATATATTATATTTGGTTGCACTGAAAATGTCTTACCTCAGGGCTTTCTAGTTTCTCAATAAATTCTGGACCTGGTGTCCCTGTTACTTTCATTATCTGAGTCAACTGGTCCATGTCTGAATATCAGAAGTTAAAGACAATGCACTGCATGTCATTTCCAAGTTCTTTCTGTTCTTGACACAATATTTCTAAATGCAATCACAAAGAACTAAATGACTGACTGTGTATGGAATATACTTCAGTAATTTGATATTGAAGTAACAGAATGCTAAAAAGATAGTTCACACAAACATTTTAATGATTTCATGACCTCCATGTCTTTCCAAACCTGTATGATGCTATTTTGTCAGTGGAACATAAAATAAAAAATTCTAAAGAGCTACATTTATATTTTATTTTAAAATAACATACCATATGGTTTTAGAAGGACATGAGGACATGAACTTCAATTTTGGATGAACTATCCCTTTAATAAAGAATTAAAATATTTCTTGAAATCCAGCCCTCAGAATATGTTCGTTCATTCAGAAAAAAGTAAATGCTGAAGGATACAGTCTTTTCCTTTAAAGAGTGTTTTTCCATTGAACATTTCACCCATGATGCACCCAACAGACCAGATATCCACTAGAAAGAAGAAAAAGCAAAAATCACACATATTGAACTATAATAATCATTAAAACCACCAGTCATTAAAACAATGCTAATCATTTGACATACATCACATTCATGCAGCAAATCTGAATCAGTATAGCTCTTAGTAATACAAAATCGGAGCACATTCAGAATAACTGGCAATTAAAGATTGATATCTACATTAATTAACGGTATCTGAGCATTTGTGAAGACATTCAACATTTAAAAGTGCAAATTATTGATCTACTATGAACTTGGGAACTGTTTGTCTAAATAAGTGTGACCTTTATTTAGCACAAACTACTACATAATTTAGCTAAAAAAATCTGAATGTTATCTCATGTCATCTCTTATTTAACATCTCCTGATTTAATAATTTTCACATTTAAATTTACATGTATTTTATATTTGGAATTGCAATTCAAACAAAGAAATAAATGCATGTAGGAACTGTATATATGAATACCAATGAGAGCATGTAATAACTGCTCATAACGACCAATAGAGGTGCTATTGGACAGATTTCAAGAACCTAACTGGAGTATAACAGATGACCAAATTAATAATTACTGTGTATGTTAACCTCATGTTTTAGATAATACTTTAGATTTAGGAACACATATACAGTCAAACCAAAAATTATATCTGGTGTCATTTTTTTTTCTAGTGGGTGCAGTAGTACATTACACGGAATCAGAAAGAGTTTTATTGCCAAGTACAGTATGCTTGCACATACAAGGAATTTGTTTTAGTGACATAAGCTTCCAGTAAACAGAGACAACACAGACCAAAAAAAACATTTGCAAATAAATAAGTGTATAAACAATTGTGCTATAAATGATAATGGAATATAATGGAGTAAGATGCAGGGATGTACTAGGATGAAGGGGTAACAAATCAATATAAGGATATTGGACATTTTTATTGTGTAAGTAGGGAACATTTAACTGTTCATGAGGTAGATTGCCTGGGGGAAGAAACTGTTCTTGTGCCTGACTGTTCTGGTATTTGCAGCTCTGAAGCGCCGATGGCAAAAGTTCAAAGATGGGATAACTTGGATGTGAGGGATCAAGAGTGATTTTCTGAGCCCTTTTCCTCACTCTGAATGCATACAGTTCTTGAAGGGTTGGTATAGTTAATTTATGTAAATGAGGATAGCAAATTAAAGTAAACCCAAAAATTATTCATACAGTGGACTACCAGTAAAATTTATCAAAATTTGGGACAACGATTATTCAGACACTTTGACCTGACCATGTTTTGCTTAGAGTCTCCCTGTAGATTTTATGTTGTTTATTTGTGTATGTGGTGATTTTGATATGCTTTTAGACAAACCATCAACAGCATTGCTGAGTATTTCTCCTTAAAACTGTAGTTTCCCAAAGACTGACCCAGAACTGCGGTTTGAAACAGCCCTCAGTTTGCTTCATCACAATCCAATAACCAATCACGTCAAGGGATCGATCCCTATCACTAGCATGCAAAATATACCAATACCAACACAAAACCAAAAATAAATTAATAATAATAAATTAGTGCAAAAAAAAAAAAAAATTGTTACAGTATTCACTGTAGTTGTCCGCTAGTAAAAACATAGTTCATTATCCATGTTTGCCATTTTTTGTGTTTACTACAGTTCAGTGAATCAAGAGGCGCTGGCTGGTGTGACCAAGTAGAGGCAGGACTAATTTGCACATTCACAGATCAGCGTATAGGAAATGAGGCAAGGGTGTCGAGTTACATTCAAGCTATTTTAAGGCATGACAAAATTATTTTTACAAGAAAAAAAGAAATTAAATATGTCATTTTAATGATCAAAGATAAGTTTTAAATGATTAAATATTTGACTTCAGGAGGACTTTAAGTGTTAAGTGTTATCTGACATTATCAAGATGTATTTGTTCTGACACAGTTTAACTCCGTTCTTGTCATATTTTATTATCAATCTTTTATTAATATTAAATATACAAATGTTTTGCCTAAACATAGTAAGTTTAGCTCCCAGTAATAATTTTAAGAGGTGTGTATGTCTTAATGAATGACAAACATCTTGCCTGTCTGCGTGTAGTGCATCCAGTTTAGAATGACCTCAGGGGCCCGGTACCACCGCGTCACCACGTAACCTGTCATCTCTGCTTCCGCATGACGTGCCAGGCCAAAATCCAGGATCTGCCGGCAGACCAAACACAGAGTGTTACTGTCAACTCTCAGTGGTTTACACTTCTCTCTTTTATGGTGAAAGAATGATGGCACAAACCTTCAGCTCACAGTCTTGGTTCACAGCCAGGTTTCCTGGTTTGAGGTCCTGCAATGCATACATGTGTTAATCTTCCTACAAAGACATTGTTCTTGAGCAATTCCACAAGATGTTAGTGGATTTCTTAAGAAATCTTTTATCTGAATCCAGTAAGCTCCTTGCACTTTGAAAAAGAGCCATGTGGCTTCGAACAGATCCAAGCATGTACAGGCACCACCTCACCAAACAGGAAATTACTGGCATTACCTCATAGGACCAATGTATGATGGGAAAGCCCAGACAAAACAAAAAGCCTTGAGCTCACTGATATTAATAGAATTAGAAACACAATATGGCACATTTCAGAACATGCACATGTGTGTGTTTGTGTATTTATATATATATAAATAAATCATAAATACTGAACAAAAACAGGTTTACATGTAATAAATTAGTAAAAACAAGACTCATAACTGCAATCCAATATTTTAAATCTAATTGGATGAGCCACATCTGAAGCTGCTGTAAACTAGTTAATATACTCATAAATATACTATTAATTATCAATATATTTATTCCTTTTCAGATTAAATGGATTGCTGCTCTCTCATCTTCTCAGATGAGAGGAAGTGTAATTAATTATTGTTTATAGTCCACTGATCAATACATATTAGCGAATTAGCAGTGAGTAAATGTAATTCATGGAGATGAAAACTCCCCCACTGAGCACATTTGCATCTCGAAGGGAAGAGCTACAACCATCCCAAGAAAGGCCATGCATCTTTAATTCAGATCTGTGTGGAAATGTTAATTATGAGCAGATGCTGTTTATTCATTGCCAGTCTCACTTACTCTATGAATGATTCCAGCACCATGAATGTACTGTGGAGTGGAGAGAAACAGAGACAGAGAGGAAGAAAGAAATAGCACAAATCAGTATAATAACATTTTTCAGTGTTATGTTTTAGTATTTGATTACACCGATAGGATTGATCTGAAAGATTGTACCATTTCTGCTGGCAAACATCTTAAGTCCAAAGCATACTTCTGTTTTTATACGTATATATTTTGTCCTCAATTATTCAGTTGCTTTAGTTTTGTTAGATGTTTACCAGATTAAAGTCAACAGGAAACCGCATTCACAACCCAATTTATTTTGGTAACATGATGTATTTATATATATATATTATATATAAGTCTATTATGTTCAACAAAGCTGCATTTATTAGATTTTTTTTAATTCAGTAAAAACAGTAGTATTGTCAAATAAATGTAAAACAAATAAATGTCCTTAATATATTAATAATGTAATTTATTCAAAAAATGCCAAAGCTGAATTTAAAAAAAATATATTAAATAATTTTAATATGCTGATTTGGTGCTCAACATACATTGTTTAACATCAATTTGAAAACAGTTGTGCTGCTTAATATTTTTGGGAAAACCTTGATGCAGTTTTTGAATTAGAAATCTTTTGTAACATTAGAATTGTTTACTGTCACTTTTTATCAATTTAATGCATCCTTGCTGAATAAAATGATTAATTTCTCTCTCAAAAAATAACTTCTAAATGAAACCAAACTTTTGAACGAAAGTGTATTAACAGTCAATTTTCATTCCATGTTCTGTTACGACTGGCTGTCTGTTGCATCACCCAGGACAGAAAAACTGCTGAAACTTGTTACATCTTGCCTGGTTAGGAAAATTTAGCCTCTTTTTGTAAGCTGTTTTGCTCTGACCTTCAGTCCGCACAGCATCTGATAGACCAGGAACTGGATGCGGTCTTCTGTAAGGATGCCCTTGACTTTAGAGAGGTCTGTGTACATGTACGGCATCACCAGGTAGCTAAACCAGACAGGAATTGTTTATTTCTTATTTTTAAAGAATAATTCAGCCAAAAAATGAATTCTATCATTATTTACTGATAGAAAACGACATTAGAAAGGATCTTTATGCAGTTCTTTTACATCAGTTGTTTTATGACAATATAGTGAAGACTGAGTAAATAAAGACAGTAATCTCATTTGTTCTCTTGCAGACATATGGCTAACAGATCGATTTTTGCATGCAAAGGCCTCATTAAAGACTTACAAGTCTTGGAAGTCGTCCAGTTTGGTGGCAGGAGTGAAGACATCTAGCAGGCCTATTACCTTGGGTTGGATGGCAAAATTGATAAAGCGAAAAAGCGAGTGAGTCAGTCGTTTTAAGATGCCATAATGGTCTTAGACAGACAGACAGACTGATTGAATAAAGCGGCCTAATTTTCACTGTAAACTTTTTAATACTTATAGAAGGCGCTTACAATTTATGACAGTAAAATCATTCATCAGTGTGTCTCCAGGCGCTACAAGTATCCTGTTCTGAGCTGACACAATGAGTCCAACAAGCTAAACATTTGATACTCACACCATTCTCAATGAAAACAATGCGAGTATGGTGTGATATAAGTCTTTTTGTGCCTTACAAAAGTCATTCATGCTGTTGAAAATGCTGGAAAATAGGAACTAACAATCGAAGCAACAAGATCTAACTTCAAAGCACGTCATGCATAAAAGACACTTACATTTTCGTGTTTCATATGTTTGAGCAGGCTCAGCTCACGATAGGCTCTCTTTGCGAAGATCTCTGACTGAAAGGGTCGGTGCAGCTTCTTGATGGCCACCTTTTCTTTTAATTTATTGTTGATGGCCGAGCTAAAAAAGGGAGAACAATCGCCATCATAAACAAATATTTTGAGCTGAGGTTGAAAATTTAACAGCCGACTGTAACAAATTCAGGAACTGATACAGAAACTGCAATAATCAAATAAGAAACTGCACACGCTTGTTAGCTGATGATACATTGCTTTGCTGCAAAGACTTCTTTGTCAGAGCATGTGGGTTTCAGAGTCCCCCACTTTCACCTGTGTTTGATCTTAGAGCTGCTGTGAAGGTTTTGTGGCATTAAACCCTGAACAGGAAATGTCAATGCTGCAAAGATATATCATATCATAACTAAATTTAGCAATGATGTGATAGTGAAAATTAAAATACAATATATATATAGTAGCATTAGCTTCCAGAGCAAAGATCCTGCAATATTAGGAATGCATTATATATCGGTGACATATTTATCAATCTTTTCTATTGCAAAGTACATTTGACACCTGGTTTCCACTGAAAGCATGTGTTTTAACAGTGTACATTCTTATCATATTGATTATAATTCGAAACCAAAATATTATTGGTTATTGTATCAACTCAAATTCTGAGATCAGACTGCCTCTATATTATATATTATTACGTAACTCCAAACAAGTTTAACAAGTAACATGAACGTATTCCATACATATACTCTGGTCAATGTTAACAAAATTCAAACCAACCAAGATGTCATAACCAGGATATAAGCACAACTTCAAAGTACCATTTCACGATTGACCATGATTTCACAATGCCCATGGTGAAAAGTTTTGACATACTAATGTAACATTAACATCCACAACATAACAGTAGCATTCCTTAAACGAACTAGCATCTATTTGCATGTTACTACTACAGTACTCATTTTTTTTTTACTACTCCAGTCAGTTATAGTGCAATGGTGATTAGTTTGTCTTTAAACTTCCCAAGTGGTTATTCACTAGATACTAGCAGTAATTCAGGTCAACACTAGTACTTCTTACTTCACTACTAGTCAACATCCCGATAGTGAAACAATGACATTGCTTCCAGAAACAAGCCGAAAATTGTAGCCACTTAACTGTAAGTTACAATACATTTTCCAGTTTCAATACATTTTACAATAAATTTGAAACTAATTTAGTAAACATAAGCAAACAATGGAGGGGAAAAAAACACTTCTATAGAATTTATTAATCTTAGTTAATGTTAATTTCAACATTTACCAAAACTTTATTAAACTCAAAATGTGTATCTGTTAATATTATTTACTAGAACTGAGCTAACATGAACTAACAATGAACAGTTGTGTTTTTAATCAACTAATGTTAACTTTAACAAAGATTAACAAATACCAAAACAAATGTATTAGTTAATGGATTGACTAATGTTATCAAATGGGACCTTGTTAAGTGTTACCCTATGCTCTTTAGACTAATATGTACATTTTTGCTGTTAACTGTTCCAGTTTTACCAGTAAATATTCATTTGGTAGTCCTTATCATTTCAATGTTATTTTAACTATTTATTTATGAGTAATAACAGAGTAAGTATGGAGTCCTACTAGTCAGTAGTGACTAGTTGCAAACCTAAGTAATACTAACTAACAGAATTAAGTCACTATTACTAAAATCTAGTTAGTTAGACGCAATGAACGCTAAAGCAGCTTGCCACACAGTTCTGCTTAATGTGGCACCGTTTTAAAAGGCAGTTAAGCGTCTACTCACCACACGGTGCCATAAGCTCCCGTTCCAATCTGCTTCAAGCTAACGTACTTGACCGGGACTTCCCATACCGTACCGTTGATCTCTTCTCGACTGAATTCCCTTCGTGACTCCATTTAGCGATGAAAGAAAACAGACAGAGAGCAAAACGTTCACCACGCACACAGCGACTCCTACGCGATATTATGCATCCGAGCTCCAAAAGGTCACTGCGTAGGAACAATTCTTTTACACGCCAAAATATCACTGCCGTTTATATGGTTCCATATAGCGCGGAGCGGCCACGGAATCGACGCTTTAAATCACTAGCCATTGAAAGTTCGAAACGCTCGTGATGTTCGAACGCGCTGAGAGCTGTCTGACGATGACGTCATGATCCTCGGCTAACGCCTACTTTCGAATTCAAACAACCGCTTTGATTGACACAGTGCTGCTCACCTTGTAAACACGAACGGGGGATTCTTCCCGTCAGTTAAGCATATTCTTAAATAATAAATAAATAAATACAATTTAGACTATGGTTTTCAAACTGTCCCTCTGTTGATGATTGAGTTCCTCTGTCCCATGTTCATCACGATCAATCTAGTTGTTCTCCAAAGTGATTGTTAATGCCAGCAGTTTTTTATTGTAAAAAAAGTTATAATAAAATATATTTAATTAAAATTATTATTATTATTATTATTTTAGGTTTTATGGAAAAAGAAAGTCAATTTTTTTTGTGGAATTTTATAAATGTATTTAAGGGGAAGTTAAACAGTCATAATAGAGAAATTCTGCAATTTTACATTGTAGATTTGTAGAATTGTTTTGACAAACTTGACAGAAAAGTGTACACATGCTTGAAAGTTTAGAATTAGAAGTAGAATTTTCTTTATTTCTGCATAAATATGACTAGATTTTCACACAAGTCCTGAAAGAAGACAAAGAGGACCCAATCAAACAGGTTAGACAAAAACAATTTTGACTAAAACTTTGCCATTTACATATCTTTGAGTGACAAAAATATGATGTTTGCTCTAATAGATGAGCTCTAGTTTTGCCTTCAAATGAGCTGCTAATACAGAGATTCACATACTTTTGCCACACACATCACATATTGGATCATTTTCCTAAATAAATAAATGACAAATAAAGTATTTTTTTCTCATTTGTTTGATTGGGTTCCCTTTGTCTTCTTTCAGGACATGTGGGAAAATCTTGATTATGTTTTGGGTCATATTTATGCAGAAATGTAGTAAATTCTGTAATTAAAAGTGAAAATTGTTTATAAATGTGCTGTGATATTTACAATATCTGTGAAATAAACAAAATAGAATTTCTTAGAGAGAAAGAGAGAGAGAGAGAGAGAGAGAGAGAGAGAGAGAGAGAGAGAGAAATGACTTCAAAATGTTAAACAAGAAAACACAACTTCAATATTTATTAGGTGAAAAACAAGATTGTATCTTACTAGCAGCAAAATACATTGATGTCTGTCACAAAAAGAGGGAGGAGTCAACAAATCAGTGATGCGTCTACACACAGACGCACACCACATTGAATTATTAATTGTTCAAATGTAAAATGTTATTTGTTCTACTTTTTAAATGTATATACATGCATGTTTTTGTTGCCTATATATCTGTTCTAAATTTAGTGTAAACACTGTGCTTTGGCAATACATTGTAACAATTGTCATCCCAATAAAGCACATATTGAATTGAGAGAGAGAGAGAGATTTTGCTCTAACAACAAATATATATTATTCGTACACTATAAAACACACCTGTAAGGCCTAAATTCACTTATGGGGCATCAGATTAGAGCAGATAAGGGACTAATATTCAGCCTGGCTGTAATGGAAACTGGCACATCCTATTGGTATATCAGGACAGATGGATAGTACAGTAAAGGTTATAGTGGGCCATCACAAAATTAAATGCAGTGAAGAATCTGGGAGTAGTAGCTCTTGGATATTCCCTCTGGGGCTTATTCATCTCTCTACTAGTTTTATGGGCACTGAACCACTGAATTATTGGAAGGCTATAACTGTGAAAGACAAAAATAAATTCTTACAGGCTTTGTAATGAAAGCGTATTTGTTTAAACAGATGTTTACCACTAGATGGCACTGTCAGACAGTCATAAAGTGAGCAGCATCAGTGGCTTGAAAGCAGTGTAGTGTTAGTCACAAAATCATCCTCATAAACTGATTAGATGCACCATACATATATAAATATTATGTGAGATTCTGTAGCATGGTCCAACTACATTTTGTGAATCAATGAACACATATTAGGTATCTAAGTTTTATATATATATATATATATATATATATATATATATATATATATATATATATATATATATTAATGTTGGTTAAAAAGTAATATAAAAAAACAACAACAAAAACTCAGCTTGTCTAAGCTCTTTTAAATCCATCTTACATTTTCAGTGTCAAAGAGCGGGCTAACATGCTCTTGTAAAAATGATGTATAAAAAACAGTTTTCACTGTTTTACAGCCATGCCTTCCTGTGTTGCAGTGCAGAGATAATTGGCTCATTAGCAGCAGACTGCGTTGTGGTGGGCTCTTCCTTCCTGAACTAACGGTTCTGGGGGGCTTTGGCAATTCATTCTCTCTGAATAATCAAACACGATCGAAATGTCAGTAGTGTTGCTCTAATATGTATTCATAACTTGGGGGTTTTATTTATTAAAAGATCTGGGTGGTGGTGTAAGCCAGAGATAAAATACACATTTAAACCTGGATTGACACTTTGGCAAATCATTTCAAATGAATACATGTTGGCTTTTCTGAAAAGCCTTAATAATGCACTATAATAATGTATTGAGAAGTCTTAATAAAACATTGAGTGTAGGTTTTAGAGCATTTAGAATTTTGCAGACTGTTCTGAACAGAGAAGATATGACAGTTATGAGTTTCCCAGCTGTTTTTTTCCCCCTTCAGGACCCATATTTTTACTCAGACATCAACTGGCTGACGGTATCATCTGCCTAGATTTTAATTAATGATGAATTATGCCTAACATCAAATTTGACTGACTTTTAACATTATAGCAAAAGACACAGAAAGTGTTTTTTCTTCCCTTTTAACGCTTGTGCTGAGCTGAAAATCTCTTACTTCATTTGATGATCCTTTTAAAAATTGCTTGTAAATCTCTCATTATGCTGTATTATCACCAAATCTTGGATTCAATCTTTTTTTGTCAGGTTTTTGCAAAATTTTGGTGACAAATTTGTTTTTTGTATTTTGGGATTTCGCAATCCTAACTATGTATAATTATACAGTTGCATTTTGCAAAAGAAATATGCAATGCGTTTTTGAGTCATGATCCACCAGTCGAGAACCAAAGGACAATTTAATGGACTAAACCCAGAATGCAGTATATTTGCCATTTATCAAGTTTTTCTGTATAAAACTGCATCAAATCTTTGTCTTTTCTTTTAACAACCCATTTTACCCAACTTGCTCTCTAAAGAGAGTTCAGAGAATGCAAGAAGTGTGTCAGGTTATAGTTTGCCTCTCAGTGCATGAATAATTTAAAGATCATGAGATTTCATATTAGTGCAAATTTAGACATTTTCCATCTTGCGTCGTAAAAGAAGGACATTGAAGATGACTTTCTGCTTTTCTATGGGGAAATGCAGTCAAATAGTAGGGTTAGAACAAATAAACAAAAAATTCATTATTTTCCCTGGTTAAAATCCCTCTTGTATTTAGATGTGATGTGAGACAGAGTTAATTCAAAGGAAAAGCAGAGGGGATGCAGGGAAAAACTGAAGTTTATAATGGGGTAAATGTTGCATTCACCTGAGAGTGCCCTGCAAAGTGGACTTCAGATGGTATTTGGTCAAGTGAGATTAAAAATCCAGTGGACTTTTTATGCCAAACGTCACAGTAAAAAAGAAAGACATAGCATATTCCATATGGATCAACAAGTATATAAAAAATGACAGGATACAAAGAGAGAAATTTAACCATGAGTCATTACACTCATTACTACATTCATTTGGCTAAACTCCTACAAGAAAATGGGTTACATAACCATTAAGAAGAGAGATACATAAAATCACATTTTTCATATAACAACATCACAACAGTCACTTATCACTAAAATTACACTAAAATTTCTTCTCCACTTTAGTTTTAACGAGTATGTGCAAGGCTTCAGTTTCAAACGCTTCTATTTTTCATAGCTGCACAAAGCTGTTAAGCTGCTTTATTTTGCATAGTGGTATTTATTGTCATATTATTGTGATGTATTATAGTAATTTGTAACAAAAACACTGGTTTGTAACAAATAAAAAGTTATTTATTCTTTTTGAGTTGAGTAAATGATTCAAATGTCTTTTTCATAAAGTCGATCATGTGTCGGCACCTACTGGCGTAACAATACAACCTGCAGAAGTCACTGGTATTTTCTTACCTTTAGTGCATAGACTACATCTCTTTCTTCCTTCGTCTTGCTCAATTTTTATCAGGGGTTCCCACCGCAGAGTGATCTGCACAACTGTTTTGGCAGGTTTTACGCCGGACAGCCTTCCTGAGGCAACCCAGCCTTGAGAGTGCACTAACTAACTTGGACAACCCCAGTGCACTCATTCACACACACACACACTCACTCACTATGGCAAATTAACTTTACTGCTATACTGCATGTCTTTGGATTGTGGGGGAAACTAGAGCACTTGGAGGAAACCCACGCAGACACGGGGAGAGCATGCAAACTCCACACAGCTCAGCCGGGACTCGAACCAGGGACCTTCTTGCTGTGAAACAAGCAACAGTGCTACCCACTGAGCAAAATCAAGTGAATCATCTAGATATCTCCTTTTTTGCATGCTGCAATAATGGAACACTACTCACGGACCCTATGAATCAGAAAACAGAGTTTTACACATCACAAGGAAGACATTCACCCTTTTTCATTTGTCCCGGTAACCATGTGACCATCCAGGCAGTGATTTGAAACAAATTAAAGATGTGATTTCACAAGTTCCACCTGCTTTACCGGGGAATTAATCATTGGCCTCAATCAATGATGCTATCTGGGACTGGCAGTAAAGAGTCTCTGGCATGATTAATGGCCATGACCTTCTCCGAGACCTAGATTCCTTTTCTCAAATCTCTTCCATTTAAATGTGACCTCAGGACAGGAAGTTTTGTAGGGGGCCCTAAGCATGCTAATGCTACCAATAACCCACAGGAGACTGAGCAACAGCACGCTACGACTCACTAACTGTGCTGCTCAGTGTTGTCAGAGCTCAGCATGTTGCTTTTAAGACGGTAGGCACCTCGGGAATGATGTTTCAAGCATGAGAACGAGTTACTGCTTCTTCATGATTCAGAGAATCATGTTACTGCTTCTTCATGATTCTGTGATCCAAACTGTTCCACTTAGCAACAGGTTTCTTGTTTAATTCGCCTTAGTTATGAGCTGATTTGCTCTGCTTTGGCAGTGTGACCTGCATGGTAAAGGCTATGTAAATGCCATTTGCTAAGTTCAGATTTCTTCTGCCTCCAGCTCTTCATTTCCTCCCATTTCACCTCCACTTCTTTTTCTGCTGGTGTTTAGTCAGAGGCAGTAAAAGGCTCCTTTTAGGTCCGAGGATAGAGATAATGAAAAGTCCCTGGTCTCGTGAATGTTTCATTTATTTTAAAGAGATTGAAATTGGATGGCAGATGGGTAATAAGCTTTCTTTCTATTCCCCCACAGACACATGCACACATCCACACAATCATTCTTTTCCTCTTTGCAAACTCACACACACACATTTTTAATTATCCTCAACAGTGCCAATGGCCCTGCACTGTGTGACTGGTCAACGTACATTTGGGCAACAGTAAGCAATGTCATTACCATTTATCACTTTAAAGAGACGGGTCCTTTACCACAACGTCGCCAGACTTCCTCTCTCGCTACCTCTTTTTCATCTTCTCATTGCTATGAACTCTTAACGAAACACTATTGTGCTTCAGAGTCTGCTGCACTGGTCATTTATGTATCTCAATTATTTATGCATGAGTTTATTTGCTCATTAATTTGGATTCATTGGGAAATTAAACACATGAAACGTTTTGGGTCCTCCATAATTCGACTACAGCACTTACCCCTCATTGTCATGTTTCCCTGACAGAGAATATGCAACGCTCTACAAAACAAAGAGAGCTATTATGAGTCATAACTGATAAATACAGAGGGCTGAACTTCATCCAAGATCATATATTGAAATGATCTGTTTTGCTCTGCCCAGCTTATGCAAAAGAGTCTAATACAATAAACATGTGTCAGACTAAACAAAAGAGGTCAGAATTTAAAGCTGAAGTGTGTGATTTCTACATCACTAGGTTCACCAAATGGAGAAATAATGCTTTTGTTTCCTCATTTGCTTTAGAAAGCATCTGCTAAATGCCTAAATGTGCATAATGATTTCAAACAGGTTTCCAGAAACAGACAAACAGACATTGCCACTTGAATTTACACCATTAGTTTAGCAAGTTTCAGGCTGACTCAGATTATCAGACTAGCAGTGGGAGAAACAAAGCCTTAAAAATCACTGAATTTCAGTTCAGTTAAAACAGCGGATTTGCAAAATTATTCACTTTTTTCAAAGTACTCAAACCCAGACACTATGGGGATAGCTTCTGGTCAAAATGCAACAATAACTCAATCTTTTGCAAACCACTTACCAATGTTTTGAATTTGTAAATGTAATTTACAAATCATTAAAGCTGCAGTAGGTAACTTTTGTAAAAATATATATTTTTTTACATATTTGTTAAACCTGTCATTATGTCCTGACAGTGGAATATGAGACAGATAATCTGTGAAAAAAATCAAGCTCCTCTGGCTCCTCCCAGTGGTCCTATTGCCATTTGCAGAAATACACCGCTCCCGTTAAGAAACAACCAATCAGAGCTGCGGTCCGTAACTTTGTTTGTGTTCAAAATGTACAAAATGTATATGATAAGCGAGTACACCATGAATCCATTTTCCAAACCGTGTTTTTAGCTTGTCCTGAATCACTAGGGTGCACCTATAATAAGTGTTTATATTCGGACTATTTTAGATTGCTTCGGGGGTACCGTGGCGGAGTAACTCAGTACCTTTGTGATTCTTCATAGACATAAACAGAAAGAAGTAGTTCCGGCTACAATGTTCTTCTGCAAGGCGCAAGCAGTTCTGTTTATTAAATCGTCAAAAGTTACCGACTGCAGCTTTAACTACCATTAAAGATAACGTGTTTGTATTATTTATGTTCTTTTATTAATTTTTTGTATTATCCTATCGTTGATAAGCTGAGTAATATTTTGTAGCACTTGAGTCATGGTATTTAAACTTTTCAGGGGAATTAACCAACAAATGTATAGTTCACTCTGCATATTTAAGGAATAGTTCACCTAAAAACAGTGACCTTCTTGTCATTACAATGACTTACTTTCTTTTGTAGCTCTTTAAACCTTCTAGTTCGTTACTGAAGCAGTGCTATCTGATTCTTGAATGATTCATTTTTTGAACGATTCTCAAATTAGTCAAATATTCTTAATGAAGTGGCTATTCTAGATCTGAATTCATCCCACCACCAATTCAGTTGATTGAATTCATTCAATCAACTAGAAGACTAAGTGTACTTGAATGAGAACAAAAGGGTAAGAATATAATGACTTTAGACTGAGATCATAAAGTATTTAAACATTAAAAATCACCATATTTCTCCTTTAACCACATAATTTGTATAAATACAAAACACAAACACACACATACTGGCATTCTGCAGAGAAGACCAGTCAGATATGACACCGTCAGATGTCTTTCATATATTTGTCTGTACATAAATAGACTGCATATGTGCATTTTTGTTTTGTTGGCAATCAGATGTCTAGGTTTCTGATTGCGTGAATGTGGTCACTGTGTGTCACTATATATTAAAGTCAGTTAAAGAAATGTGTTACTCAAGCCTGTCATCTCCCAGCTGGCTACAGCCCGTTAAATGACAGTGATGCTGCATGCCTGAGTCTGACATTGAGGCCCAGGAGGCCAGCACCTGTGTGAGAGACAGGGACAGAGATGGAATGAGACCCCTCCTGTCTTCCATCCCAATCGTCAGGTCCTTGACATCTCACATTTGACCTGGCAGAGGGTACATGTGACCTACAAGCTCAAATTCAGGTTGATCACTATATGATAGATATTCGTACAGACTTAATATTCAGATTGCCTCTTTAATATTTGTAAAAAATTTGAATGCACTCAAGCGCAAAAATGCTTTGGGACAAGGGATTTAAGACAGGGTTTCTGCAGGATTTATGAAGGTAAATTTAAGGATGTTTAAATATATTTTTACGACCAAGTAAAGAAAATTTAAGGAATAAAATAAAGGGGCAGCATATGTCAATATGCTAATTAATTATGAATGTGCAATAATTATTGTATTAGCAAAACTCAAAACTTGGAAATTCAACTTACAACATTAATTAACAAAAAATATAAAGATAGATTGTGGCTTGAATACTGCTCCCAACCACATATGTAAATAACTTTTAATGTACCTTCTGATCACTCTGCAAAAAAAGTGGCCTAAGTGCCATTTTAGGCATTAACTCACTTAATTTTGATAACTTTCCCAGAAAACAAATCTTTATTTCATAATCTAGCATCTCAAGAAATGGTATTGTGATTTAAGGATGTAATTTAAGGACCGAAATACTGAATAAGATTTATTCTTTTCCATACCTCCAGAAACCCTCCTTAAGCATGCAAGTAAACGATTGGTGATGAAATATAGCCTACCTAGACAAGCTTAATGCTCAGCTGTGCTTTTGATTGTGTTCAAAATCAAATAGCTTTAACTGCCAGTGCAAAAACAAAACCTAGTGGTTTTGTGATTTGTCTAAATAGCACTACTATTGATTACTGCTACTTTCTTCTCAGCACTTTTTGCTACTTCCTGTCTGACTCATTCAGCTCTTATATGTATTTATCAATCCATTGCTACTAGCTCTGCATGTTTCATTAAGTATATAAAAAACATACAATCTAAACTGTGCAAGTGACTGTTGTCCAGACCCTCATTTTATATATTATTTTGCTTATTTGAGTTTATAGATATCTTTTCGGTGAGAACAGTATTTATAAAAAAAATAAAAATAAATGTACTGAACTATTAAGTATGTTAAAAAAAATACACCTGGGAAGAAACATCTGGCAGAAACATAAATTCTAACTAGAATGAGAAAAAGATTACCAGTGAATAAAATTAGATACAAGAACATTAAAACTGTGATGAGGGAGGGAAGGTGATGTTTTCCTTAATGAGAGAAACACTGATTTTTTCAGTGAAAAAACAGTTTTTCTGTTTGTCACATGTTTGGGTGCAAATTAGAACTCACACTCCTGTTTAATGTCACAACTATCAACAAAGTGCCTAAACGCTGCTAACACACACACACACACACACACACACACACACACACAAATGGAGTAAGAGAGAATTACAATAATGTGGTTCCCTATAAGATCAGTCAGTCAGAGATGTTAAAGGCCTCACTTGGGAGCCCCAGTCACCTCTGAGCATTACAAGGAATGCCCAGTGACAACTGGCAAGTGGAATTAGCATGTCAAGCCACTACTCGTACATATGGGTATTATGGTAATATGGCGGCGTAAATTCATTCATTCAGATTTTTGCTTTGGAGCCAGTTGCTTCATGTGCAATTTCTCTATCGTCTAAGAGAAATCTTCAATAAATGAAGAAGCCCTTACTGGTCGAGAGTGTCTTTCCAGATATCTTTCTGACCGTGTTCTTCTGGGTACAGTTGCTTCCTTACCTCTGATGACGGACACGATCGCTGCTGTCTCATGTGTCTGGGCAGCAAGCATGCTGAGACAGCTTTCATAGATGTTTCATGCCCGCAGCTTGAGCACATGTCCATAGGTTAATGAGGTTGCGGCTCTCATTTCTTGAGGCTTCATCGAGCTCTACCCAGTCTGGTTCCTCTGGTTGTAAAGATCTCTGGGCCACATTGGTCAGGGACAATGGAGACCCAAATTAATTCCTAATCCTCATAGCATGTCTCACTGTGAAGAGTGTCTCATTTGGGCATGGTGCCATGGCACTTACAAGATCATCGTTACTCCAGTTTTCCGTTGCCTTTTCAGCACATGGTCGGACCTTACTTTTCTATGGGCAGGTTGTGCCACTGGAGCAAGTGTTGAGGCATCAATTGCCTTGAGTTACTAGCAGTACTGCTTGATCTTCACCAGTTTTGTCCATTGCTGCAAGACATTGTGCTGGTCCACATGGACAACACTGAGACAGTTGCAAACATCAGCCATCAGTGTGGGGGTTGTGCTCCCATTGCATGCCAACTCAACAGCCATCTCCTCCTCTGGAGTCAGAGGCGGCTCAAATTTCTGCATTCCGTTCATGTTCTGGGGAGCTCAATGCACTCTCAATGTGCAGCCGATGCACTCTCATGACAGCTTACCCTTTCAGGAGAATGGAGACTCCATTTCCAGGCAGTCCAGTTAATCTGGAGTTGATTCTGGGAAGCCCAGGTGGACCACTGCCAGCTGTTCTACTTCCCCATCAAGGCACCCATCGGCAAGGATGCTCTGGCACACAGCTGGCCCTGAAGTATCCGAGTATACATTTCCCCCGGTGAATTTCAAAATAAGGTACGAGGAGAAAGTCCTATTTGTAGTGTTGTATTGTAAGTGAAAGTGAAATGACGTCTAGCTAAGTATGGTGTCCCATACTCGGCTCTGCATTTAACCCATCCAAGTGCACACACACAGCAGTAAACACACACAACCTGTGAACACACACCCAGAGCAGTGGTCAGCCAATGCTGTGGCACCCGGGGACCAGTTGGGGGTTCTTGCCTTGCTCAAGGGTCGCACCTCAGTCATGGTATTGATGTTTAGAGAGGGTTAGTTATTCACTCCCCCCACCGACAATTCCTGCCAGACCTGAGACTCGAACTCGCAACCTTCGGGTTACAAGTCTGACTCTCTATTCATTAGGACTGTCTGTGTGGGGTCTGGTCACTGACTGGTGTTCCTCTAACTGAGAGGACCCTCAGAGATGCCCGTTCAGCACTGTGCTTTTCTTCCTGCAAATAAAAGTTGTTCACATTCCTATTCAGATGGGTCTCTGCACCCCAACGTTGCTGACATTTCATTTCAATTTAATTCATTTCAAGTTTATTTGTATAGCGCTTTTTACGATTCAAATCATTGCAAAGTAACTTTACAGAAAATTTAGTTTCTACAATGTTTAGTATTAGCTTATCAGTGGAGATTAATTAATTAAAGACGTAGTCAGACAGATGATAAACACTATTAACACCAATTATTATATGATGCAATCAGACTTGTAGCAAAATTGCTGTATATTGTTTCAGGTTTAGCATCTGAGGATCTTCTCAGGTGTTCTGGATCCAGACTGAAGCTTGTGTAAATCCTAGTTAGCAAAACAAAGAAACAAATAGAGACATAATTAGCATAGCTACTGTTCCAACCAAGTAAAATTAGTTAGTTCAACCCAAGCTAAAGAATAATTATGCACATTTGATCAGATATAACTACAGTCCAAAATTATGAGACGCATTATTTGAATGCTTGGCCAAAGAGATGTGCCTTTAATCTAGATTTAAAAAGAGAGAGTGTGTCTGAACCCTGAAAATTATCAGGAAAGCTATTCCAGATGGAACATTTTTTGGTCCAATAAGTAATATATCTGTCTTATCTGAATTTAATAGGAGAAAAAATATTGTTCATCCAATCTTTTACATTTTTAACACACTCTGTTAGCTTAGATAATTTTGAAGTTTCATCTGGTCTCGTTGACATATATAGTTGAGTATAATCAGCATAATGCCATATTTTCTAATAATATTACCAAGGGACAACATGTATTTTGAAAATATCAGAGGACCTAGGACAGATCCTTGAGGCACTCCATATTTTACTGGTGATAAATGAGATCTAGAATCTAGATCGAGACATCTAGAATTGTGAGAATGTTGGGACAACCCTTTTTCGGCTTTCCTGGTAAGCCCTCATATAATTGATAAATAATCTCTTTTATGGGGCGATGGGTAGGTTACAGATTGAGTGTCGATGTAACATTGAATGTGACTGACTGACAGGGAACATCTCAGTTATATATGTAACCCTCATTCCCTGAAGGAAGGCATGGAGACAGATGTTACATCCAGCATGCCAGAACCGTGAATTACGCTGAATACCGAGATCCTTCTCAGTTCCTCAGCACAAACCTGAATGAGTGGATGCAAGCCACCATCTTATATACCCATATGTGCAGGGAGTGGGCTGGCATGCACATTTCACTCGCCAATTGTCATTAGCCATTTCATGTAATGAAAGCTAATTGGGGCTCCCAAGTGAGACCCCTAACATCAGTGTCAATGTAATGTCTCCATTCCCTCCTTCAGGGAATGAGGGTTACAAATGTAACAGAGAAGTTCTTGCACATTACTCTTAAATTGCTGGCTTCTGCTGCAGTGTTTCTAATGTGACATATTACATTGTCAAGGCAGAGAAGGCAGACCCTTAAAAGCATTTCCTAATACTGTGAGCATTATGCAGTACCTGTTCCAAGAACACAGAACCCAGTCTAAATAAAACATTAAAGTGCAGGAAAAGGGCCTGTTTGGAGAAACAATGCATCACTTGCATTAATGCATGAATGCAATAATTGTATTCAATAATGCTGTGACTTTATCATTTAACATTTAAAGTGAATAAAAGCCATTTAAAAAACAGTTGCTTGCAAAAATAAAAATGCACTTTGAAAATGCTGATTAAATAGTGTTTTCTATTTGCTTACATGGTTATTTTAAATAAAAATGCATTTACCAATTAGTTAAAAATATCTTGTATTAACAAAAAAATTTGCACAGTGAGAAATTTTTCCATATCACTATCAGCCCTGGGTGAATTCTATGCCTTCACATTCACATGATTTAATCATGTGATTATTAATATTATTATTTTTTTTTTTACAGATATTAAATTATATTAAAATTCAATAAAATGAAACACATATATTGGTACCAGAAAACAATACATTTCCTTAAACATTATATTTAGTTTCTTTTGAATAGGAAAAATTGGCCAGGACAAGCAACATTTTCTGCTAGCATCTTCTTAATATATTTATTTAACCAAATTCGTAATTCTTAAACTCCAAACTCTTTCTTTAACGTCGCTCTTTTTCAACTATCAAGTTTAATGAATAAAAGCTTATAGTGGTTGTAATCTTACATCAACTATGTTCGTTATCCTGGTTTGAAATGTCCTTAGGGGACTAGTTTTCTTTAGTTCTCTCTCTGTTGGTTAGTTTTGAAAAACTCAGGCCTGGACTTGAAACAGCAAATTAATTCTTATAATCAGGGCATGCCTGCAGGATGATGAAACAGATTTTTTCCATTGTTTCTCGCAATTTGTCTAAATGTTGACAGCATTTCCCCTGGGGTACATAGTGTAGAGAACAGACTGAATCTTTTGTCTAATGGCTTTATATGTGTCAGCATTACTCAAAACTTATTACGAATTATCCAGTCCACCATTATTCCATAATAGTTATGAAAGTTCCAAAGTTTAAGTTTTGCCTAATTCATATTATATAGTATAAAGTATATAGGCCATGCTAATGTGATACAAGTAAATATATTTTTACCATATTATTATATATGATAAAGTTCCTTATGAAAACCTTACTTCTTAATGCTGTGAATGTTCAAATGTCCAGTTTTTCGTAAATTAAGTTTTTCGATAAATATATCGAATATTTCATTATTCGATATAGATCTTATGCATCAGAGAAACAAGTGTGCAGCCATCTTTAGAAATTTGTCTTTGAACTTCTTTTTTGCGGTAGCTAGGGTATAGCATCACTGTTGAATAATTAGCTTGTGAAATGGATTTACATATTGTAGAGTTAACGAAAATTATCACGTGCATGTAATGCGGGAACAGGATGTCATAACACTAGGCCGTCTAAAGTATGGCACAATATTTTTTCTTTGTTACTTAAAGAGTGTGTTATTAATATACGCCTATAGGCAGGTGCACAACACACATGCACTTTGCTTATTACACACACAGGGACGTGCAGCAGCACACAAACATTTTTAAAAATGAAAAATTAATTCTGCCACGTAAATAGCGAACCCAACATTGTGTGAGTGCAACTGGGAGATGAGACTCTGATTGGTTAATTGCACATGGACCTGGGCGCGTTGACTGTTTTTCCATCGTTAAACTAGCAAAAGTGGATTTGGACATGCCCTGAGTGCACCTGCACCATGCACTTTAGACCATGCACTTAGATCATTAAAATAGGGCCCATTGAGTGCAGCGTTGAAATTGGGCAGGGCTACACAAGGTCTAAAAAAATTTGCCCTTTCACACATTTCTATCAAAAAAATGATAAGTTCATTTAGATTCAGATATGTTCACAAGTATTGAAGTGTCCAAGACACAGCAGTCCTCCCTCCCTTAGTATCTCATGAGAACTGCACCTTCTTTGCCCTGGCTTGTACTTATGTCTCTATCAGCACACTAACATGCGTAACACATCCGGTCCAGATTTTCTGCTGATCTGCATGGCACACACCCATGAATAACAAACAATCTTTTTATTATGTGGAATTGACGACATTCTGGTCACAGACTCTTTATTACTTTTTCTTTCTTTCTTTTTTCACTGCTATTAAAGTGCTGCATCATTAAGCTGGATAATGCCATTTTTAAAAAGGATGACAGTCCTGGGGTTTTTATGAGCGGCAGCGGAAACTGTGCTGGAATAGTGATGAAACCATATGGGGAGAACCGGTGTAAATGACTTCTTAGTGGTGCAGCGGTTCGTGAAGGACACGTTGACGTGTGGCTGTCAGGAAACTAATGATACACACTCCTCACCACCCTAAACATGGGGATGGGAGGAAAACAGAGTAATTAGAAAACACAACATTGGAGAAAGAAACTCGGTGGTTGTCTCGCCTACAAGCATGTCTGGCCTTATCCACCTTATTATTAATGTAAGAGTAGGCACTACCATTTACTTTACTTTACTGTAAAAACATCTCATTATGCTACTTACGCTACTCATCATGATACTGCAATCTGGTATGTACTGTATTTCTTATCATATTATTTGAATGTGTGCGTGTTCGTATATGTGTGTGTGTGTGTGTGTGTGTGTGTGTTTTGGTGCTTGTTGCCTGGGGCTGCAGTGCAGATGACCATGACAAAATGGAGAATGTTCATGTGACTTTGTGAATGTTCATATCCTTTCTGGGAATTGCACTGGATTCATGTTTCTGGTATTTTCTCTTATGTAGTCAGGTGGCTATGAAAGCAATGGCACTGCCTGTCAAAAGTATCTTTGTCAATTTCTCTGGATGTCTCTGTGTTTATATCAGATACAAAGAATGAATCCCAGTAGAAGCTTATGATGTACAGTTGAACTAAATTTGAGCTGTCATGGCCTAATTTAGAGACCCGTTTGGTTGATAGATAAACAGCCTTGTTGGCAGGAACATATCATTACATAACCTACAAAGAAAAGCTGTGCTCTCTTTATATACCAGCATCTTGACCCCTAACCAACAGACAGGTTTTATAACGATGGTCTGTAGTGTTCTTTACTTTGTTTGTGTCTTATTCCTCCAAATAATTATGCTGCCGTGTTTATTTTCCTCGCTAATTAGTGTATGCTAATGATGTAGAGGTCTCAATGTGTGATCTCAGCCAACCACTTGAATCACCTGGCACTGGAGCTACATAGAAAATGGAACTTCAGAAGGAACCTTCCCTTTGACTTCAGACCACAGATATTGAGTTCTTGTGCCAAAATTCACATTATTTATCGCTCCCTTGTCCTGTGGAATCGGTTCATAAAATATATTTCTGTGCAAATGCTTCAATCCAAACTGCCCGATTATGATATTAGCCTGCCAGCTAATACACTGATGTCCAATGACACTCCAGCCTTAATGTACCATCTAACTGACAGTTTGAGGTAAAGTAGCATATAACTATAAATTTAATACAGTCTATTTTCTTTACTGTTCATAAGGTAACGAGAAAGCTGTTGAGTACAGATCAATGATGTGTTGTTGATGCATTTTGTAAAAAAAAAGAAAAAAAAAGAAGAAAACATTGTACTGGTTTTAAAAATAATAATTATAGCAACGAGTCATTATTGCACACTGTCCTGTATGGTGATTAGTGTCAGTTTCTTTTGAGATCACTGGGTCAATGTCATCAAGAGGTGGTCACATTTATTCCAAAAATCTGAAAAAAAAAAAAAAATACCCCCTCCAATTTACATTAATAGAAATTATATATAAAATATCAACATAAATGCATATATATGTACATCATTGTAGTATTTGTTGTACTGCCTTTAATTAAAAACCGAAATATAAATATGCTGCAAAGCAAAACGATAATAAAAAAATCATGTTCCAAAACAGTAAAAAAATAAAAAAAGACTGTATTATAACGATGGCAATCCTCATTTAAAAAATAATGATAAAAGCAATGCCAGACACATTACATTAATGAGAACTCGTGGGTTAAATGTGCTTAATAGTCTGGAAAAATAATGCAACAGACACATTTACACGATTACATTTTCTTTATGCAAAATATGACTTCTTATTTTGGTGACTTCATGGTTTTGGGGTGAAATGTGACCTGACATGTTGCACAGGTGAATTGTTTACTTTTTTATTAAGGATCTGGTCTCACGGTTGATAACATGAGAGATCTCATTAAAACACAGTGAGCTCAAAGGATACAAAAGAGATATTGCTGAAAATTCATCACTGTTTGATATTGATAAAAAGTGATTACATTATTTGATTTCACACTTAAGGATTTTTTGTGTTTTACAGTATTTGTACTGTGGATTATTTTCTCATCCAAATTGTTTTTAAGAGGCACTGCTTCTGTTGTCTCTACAGATAAAATGCCCCTGCAATGCATTTAATAAACAACACAAAGGACCAAGGACATAGATCATACTGGCTAGAGTTATCATTGCTCAAATGTTAGAAATTTGGCTCAGTGTCAGTTATGATCCAAAAATAGAACATGCTGAATATCAAAATCAAAGTCTTGTTTTTATAATTTTTGTTCTGACATATAGTTCAGTATGTTCCTAGTCCTTCAGGTAATTAGGCCATGAATGAGCAGATGTTTGCCAAACAACATTAAGCAACAGGTTGTTTCATGATCTACTTCATCTTACATCATTTACTCCCCCTCATATCATTCCAAACCTTTATGACTTTTGCAAGCGGTGACCAGGAACTGACAAGCTCTAAAATGGAAGAAAGAAAAAAAAAACATAAAACGAGCAAAATAATATTTCATATTCCAACATTATTCCCTACCCATGCATTACATAAGTCTTCTGAAGACATAAAATAGCTTTGTGTGAGAAACGGACCTTCAGGGCATTTGTGCTGACAGCCTAAGTGTGCAATAATTAACACTTGTTTAATGTGAGACGGGCAATGCCAGTCCACTATTAAACTGTCAATTAGAGTCCCAGAGAGTTTACTGATAAATAAGAAGAGCACAGCTACAGTCTAGTAGATTTACCTCTACAAAGATCAGAACTTTTTATTCCAGTGGTCAAGTCTTTCTCATTAGTAACTGCTTATATAACTCATTTTAGATGCGTTTTTAGTATAGGCCACAAATTCAACAAAAATGTATTTTGGAATGGTGCTTAGTGAAGGTTGCCAAGTCATTTTTTCATGCAAAATCGGTCTGCTTTTATACTGTTGTTATGGGTTGGTTTTGTTTTTCACACATTGGATTTGAAAGGTTTTGCGACTAATCAACAGCCAATCTGCTGGAAGTCAAAACAGGCAAGACAGATGCTATAGTGTATAGTCCAACCTATTTCTAACATTCTCTTCTAATTAACAGTTTAGCTAACTCTTTTTTTTTTTTGTGACGAGAGAAATATTAATGCTACTACACAATAACATTCTAGAGAAGTTTGTGCGTCCGATGGGAACGACGTTTTGTGCAGTCCAGTCAAGTTCTTCCACACTAGACTCAATAAATCATTTCAACATGGACCTTGCTTTGTACACATGCGAGAACAGAAAAGCACTCCTGGAAACTGTTGCACCGAAGTTGGAAACATTGCAGAGGAACATTGTTTTTAATAAAATTGCAGAATTAAAAAATCTGTTAAAGAATGCTTTAGCAGAGCCTCTGTCTACTCTTCACTACAAATATACTTATTGATAGAAAGATTCCTTAATATATATATATATATATATATATATATATATATATATATATATATATATATATATATATATATATATATATATAAACTAAATTTTTATTTTAAATTATTTGGACAATCAAAACATGTTTAATTTTAATAATACATCATTGAAAGTAATGATAATTTGCAGTAATCTGCTTTAAATGATTCAGCTAAGTAAAATATTATTCTCTTTGAATAATTCATTAAAGAACAGGTTTGAGAGTCATTTTACAACCAGACTACATGATCTATTTGATTCACTAAAAAGTACCAGCCAAGAAGAGTCAATTATTCGTGATTTGGGCTATACGGACTGTGTTATACTGTATGTTATTGATTCACTAAAAAGATCCAGTCATAAGATTCATATGTTTGTCAAAATAGAACCGGAATAATTTCTTCTGAATACGTTTGTCTTGTTGCATGTTGTTCTTGCATGCAGTCTGCAAGGAATAATTCAGTACAAAGACATTCCTTAACAGTATTTCGCAATACACAGTATTTTTATTTTATCACATTCAGTTGACTGCAAACTCTCATTCACAGCTCATGTAAAATAAGTTTCTTTTCTTTTTTTGGATCTGAAGATTCTCTAGTTTTAACAGCTTGTTCCAGAAACAAAGGTGATATGTATAGTATATTTTTTATGAAACAAAGTCGACTGTAATTGCAATATATTGGACTTACAGGAGGAATAATGTGTCAGCAGAAATATGGCAGCTATATGGGTAATAGGCTTACATATGACGTAAAAGCAGCATGACACTGCATGCATTTATATTATCCAAAGTAACCCCCTAAAGCCTGCCTTGCCTAAGCTAAAATGTACTGCATTATATTATATTTTAAATAATACTTTGCATCTTTTAGTGATGGTTGTGAGCTTAATGCTCTTTTAAGTTTGCAAATGTTTAGTGATGCTGCTTACATTATACATTTAACCCTACAAATAAAAGGATCTTAGAATCTGAAGAAGCATAAGGCATAACTCTGTGGCAAATTTTGCGATTGGGTTGTTTTTAATTGATTATTAGGCAGTAACCCTGGGTTTGGTATTGTTTGTTAAGTGTTTTGAGATGGAGTATATGCAATGATTCCAAATTCGCCCCTCTCATCTGGGCTCCTGTCTGTTTCAGAGCGTAAATTATTCCTTTGCTCTTCCGCCTGCTGGCTGCTGCCTCTGTGTTACTGAGCCGAACTAAATGCATTTGAATGAGAGAACGGCTCCAGCTTTTCCACTCCTCAGGGGGTGGGGGGAATGGGAGAGCAAAGGGTGCAGGCATATATAGTTTTAAAGGAATATTTCACCCCAAAATTAAAATTCTGTCTTTATTTACTCACCCTCATTTTGCTTCAAATCTGAATGTTTGTGGGAAACAAAAAGAGAAATTTAAATAATAAACTTTGCCACTTTTACATAAAATTCAAGCTTAAAAATGACATAAAAGTGGTCTATGACTTGTGCGCAGTATTAAATAGATTTGCGTGGAAACAGACCAAATACATCATGAAAATATTGATCAGCTGCACACTTTCAAACCAGTCACTAGGGTTTCTACTGAGCTGTGATGTCAAAGAATACAGACAGGAAAAAAAATATTTCATTTTAAAAGGGAAAATAATACATTTCATCAATATTTTGCTTTCCAAAACAAAAAGTAAATGAAACTGAAAATGCATTTTAAATGCAACAAATGTAAATATTTTTGTTAACTACCCTTACATATCCATCAGTAGATATACCGTAGTAACAATTCAATTGTATTATATACAATACAAGTATATATATATATACACCCACACAGTATATATACATATAATTTTATAAGTAGTAATTTAAAGGTTAATGTACAACTTTGTTCAATATGAATCATTTTTGTGGTGTCAATTATTGTCACATTTTTAACATAGTTTTTATGTAAAGTAACAATGTATTATAATTAGCTACTTTTATTTTGATTATTTAAAAAGTAGAAAAAAAGTGTAAAAAGTAAAGGCTATAAAATGACAGCTAAAACACACTACACACTATGTTAAAGTCTTAACTCTCTGAGGTGATTAAATTCTGCTCTGTACGTTGTTTCACGTTCAGGGTAATGTACAGAGTGGTTTCTTTGTGCACAAATAATTTTTCATGCTCACAACATTAGTAAGACCGTTAATGCCTTTCTGCTCTCAAGAGTTTGTGCCAAATCCGGATGGAGGTTTCAGGCATGTGAGTCTGAGCCAAGAGTGCACAGCTAAATTTTCAATGAACGTATATGCCATCACAAAACCAACTCTCTCCCATGCACTGAATCTTATCAAGAGCACTTGGAAACTCTCCTGTTTATGCAGCCTGCTTTTAAACCTCTAGAGCAATTAGCTTGAATATTTGTTGAAAATAATAGGAAGAGGATCACCACATATTGTTTCTCTTTAACTTCGTGCCAACATGTTTGGTTTCAAGGTTGATTTTTTTAATGCACACAGGAGAAAAATTAGGAAAACAAGCCCCAAGCAGTAGAATATAAAACAGTAAGGGGTGTATGTGAAACACAGAAAGCCTTTGTGCAATTTATGTAAAGAAAAAGAAGCATCTGCCTTCTCTTTGTGCTCAAGAGCGTCTCCAGTGTGCCGCTCTGTATTAGATTAAAACCTCCATTTGAATCTCTAAAGCTAATAAAAGAAGATCCTTAAAAACCTCTCTATTTTCTCTCATTTATAACCTAAGTTAAGAGTTTATTAGTGTCACCTCAGAGGTTCATTCATTAATTTAGGACCATGTCCATTTCATGCCAGACCGGTTGGCAAAGGAACAAATAGCTTGTTACCCTATTACTTTATTAGGACCAAGTGTTCTATTCTTTTTTTTTTCCTGGTCTTCCTTGATCTATTTCTCTCTTATCAAAATCTCTTTCTCTACATGTCCTGCGAATTCAGTGAACCATTCATATCTCACAATAAGATACATCTTGCAATCAGTATCAAACAGACTGATACAGCCTGAGAAAATCAATGGAACACAATCAGTGTAGCCTAAACCAAGAGCAGATGATTGCACTTTACCAGCTCTTCCATTGATTATAACAACACCAAATAAAAGAGTATCAAAATGAGGGTTTTTGCTGTTTACAATACCTTTTCCCCTAAAAACAAAAACTTTGATGGAGTGATATCACAACAGTCCTGATAGTCAAAGAAAAACAAAAGTAAATGACTGACAGTAACCCTTACTTTGAGACAATAATACACCAAAGGTTGTGAAACTCATATCGTTTGATAGTCAAAGAAACAAAAGTAAATGACTGACAGTAGCCTTTACTTTGACACAATAATACACCAAAGGTTGTGAAACTCATATTGTTTCGTCAAAAAATGTCTAAATAGCTCCAGTTTAAAAAAATGTTCATAAGTTAAATGGTGTACCAAAACTTGTCATATAAGCTGAAAAATTGCTAGAAATTTTACAAATAGTTACACAGAAATGACTATGGAAGATTGTACCCCCCAAACAGAATAAACACAATAAATTAAAATAAAAAAGGTAATTGTGACTTTTTATCTCACAATTTTTGACTATTTTTCTCTCAATTCTGCATTTATACAATATATTGCAATTTTGTTTGTTTTGTTAAAAAAGTCAGAATTGTGAGATAAAAAGTTGCAATTATCGTGGTGGAAACAAAAACAAAATTGATTAATGATTTAAACATTATGAGATACAAACTCAGAATTTTGAGATAAATAGTAAATATCTCCTTTTAAATCTTATCGTCCTGTGGCTGAAACAAGCTTCCATTCCTATATTTTATTATTATTATTATTATTATGGTACAGAATAGAAATCACATTATATGCACAAACTAAAATTCTCGGTATCAAATATTAAGCACCCCTGGTTTACATTTACAAACCCCAACAAAGAGAATTTTTAATCAGACCATGTTATATTCCACTCAAACTCCTTCACTGTACGTGAACCACGCTGTATGACACAATTTATAATGACCAAAAAATAATAACTGATCAAATATAATCCCCTCCAAACACATTCTCCCACATGCATTTATAATCTTGTGCACTTAGTGAGTGCGAGTGTGCATGACCAATCTGATGTGGTTTAGATCATCAAATGACCCATCACAGCTACTGATGTGAGAATTGAATGGTTTTTGGTTTGTCACTTCCCCCGGTACAGGAAGCAGCTCCCTGTGGCCTTAATTATAGAGAAAGCTCACAACTAGTCTTTCACCGCCACACTGGACTCTCTCTGTCTCTCTTTCCCACCATCTCATCAGTTCAAACACCATCTCACCTTCTGCTCCAATTACACTGGCCACTTTCTGCAGTGACATTGAGCTCAGAAATGGTGCTGTGGTCACAATGCAGCTCCGGAGCTGAAACTTGACTAATTTTGTATGTTAGCCTATTATTTCATGTGAAATAGCACCCTTTTTACTCTTTTGTTTATTACATACAAATGGAAGACATTGCACAACTGGCTGAGGGTGGAAATATGCGAATGCTGGTCAGTCCGTCTTGACAGTGGTGGGTGGGGCCGAGCAGTATGAAGTCATTCGCTCAGAAAATCAAAGCTGCTTGATACTTGAGACAGTTTAGGTTTTTTAGGGATTAAATAAAAAGGAGTGAATGGATTTTTAAAAATCATAGTAAGGTGGTTGTGTCCATACTGTTAAGACACATTTATATGCAATCACCATGTAAAAAAGAATTTTGCATCTCTTCAATATATCAAAATTGCAGATTTCTTAATGAAAATGCATAATCATGCAATTAATAAATAATATAAAATTACAATTAAAATATCGTACAGTTAAAGCCTCAGGAAATGTTCTAAAAATATAAAAATGCCTAGAGACAACATGAGTCATCAATCTTTAACGAAGCTTCTCATGTCAGAGTTACTGAAATATATATTTCAATTTCATATATGATTTCAAATATCAGTTTGACAATGGCTGTACACTCTTAGAAAAAAGGGTTAATTGAGGTTCTATATAGAACCATAGGGTTTTTTACTCAACTCCAAAGAACCATTTATGCTAAAAAGGTTATAATGACAAGAAAGAACCCTTTTGGCACAATGGTTCTTTTGGCTATTATTCATTCATATGTTACATTATTCTGCAACATTTTGTATTTGTAATTAAATTATTGTTTATAGTAACTTAATATCACATTTGAATTATGCTGATTTTTGGAGAAAAACTGAAATGGCACTCTTCATGTGATATTGATTAACTACATAAAATTATATAAATATACATTTTCTAACCCCCATATCTTGAATTTTGTGATCATTCACATGCACTTATAAATGCATTTGAACACACCGAATAATGCAGTGAAGGAACTTACTCAAAATGTACACGAGCACTAGTATGACTTCATTATGTTACTGTACATTAGCCTATGCTTGCACTTTTTAGGCACGGTTTGTTTAGTTTTTGAATATACTTAATACTGTTAAAAGGCACATCATTAAAACAAAAAATACCAGTTCACATATCACACATAAACACGCTTGGAAAATGTAATTATAACTAGCTACTAAATTAGTCAAAAATGCCTATCTTTATACAGCTATGATTCAAAACTTCCAAACTGATTCAAATGATTCGCGATCCCCAAACTGACTCAAATGATTCGCAATCCCGCTCTGAACTCCCGATCTGACTCAAATGATTCTCGAACCCACTCCGAACTCTCGAACTGATTCAAATGATCCGCGAAGCCGCTCCGAACTCTCGAACTGTCTCAAATGTTTCGCGAACCCGCTACGAACTCCCGAACTGATTCAAATGATTCGCGATCTCCAAACTGTCTCAAATGACTCGCGATCCCGCTCCGAACTCCCGAACTGAGTCAAATTATTCGCGAACCCACTTTGAACTCCCGAACTGACTTAAATGATTCGCGATCCCGCTCCGAACTCTCGAACTGATTCAAATGATCCGCGATGCCGCTCCAAACTCTCGAACTGATTCAAATGATCCGCGAAGCCGCTCTGATTTGATTCAAATGATTTGCGATCCCCAAACTAACTCAAATGATTCGCGAATCCGCTCCGAACTTTTTCCCTTAACACTACTATTAGTTGCTTGGTTTGTTGAACGGTTACATTTATTTATACCATGGTTTGTCTGAATATCTGATTCTGACTGGCTAAAAGGTGTGCATTAAAATAATTCGTTTCACAGGTAGTTCCAGACAGTTTAATTAAAATTAATGTTTAATGCGCTATATAGAACATTTTAAGGGTTCCAAATACATAGCGCCTGATAGAACCTTTTCTTCTAAGATTGTAGGCTCTAACTGCAGGGGGATGAATGACTAAATGTACAGATGCTTTATATACAGAACATTCAAATAGCTCTCCACATGATATCAACTATTCATTAACAGCATGGTTTTCATACTGGTTCATTTATATTCTTCTTCCATAACATATTAGTTTAAAATAAACTCTGTACTTGACTGTGGTAGTAGTATGCAGTCTTGTCATATAATACAGGCATTTCAACTCAAATCAATATTTCATGTCTATTTCTTTATTTATTTGTTAAACAATTGTGCAAGTGGGCTAATGTACATTCAGAGGGTAATTATCACAAAATAAACCCTTTTCAAAGTGGTACAGGACCTGATCATCGGTCGGGTTTATTTTGTGATAATGACCGTCTGAAAATTACACCTAATTTTTCTCTAGTGTCTGAATGTAGCACAGTTTCCTGACTAAAATCATTAAGGCCAGGCTACAGGTTGTTATTTTCATGCAGACTGAATTTCAATGAAAGAGATTTTTAGGGACTCAGCAGGAGATTGTTAAAGAAGTAACTAAGAAAAAACACTGGGAAGGAAAGAAAATGCGAAAATGGAAACAACATCAATCAAACACTAGATTAAAATTACCAATAGTGCTTTTATTAAAGAGTGAAAGATTTGGTTGTTCTGCTAATGATTTTGATCCTCACAGCAGGCGAGATGAAACAAATGAATCGCATTAGCAGATGTAGCAATCCGAGCAGAACCTTGATATTTCATAGCAAATTACTCAGACTGACTCTCCGTAATAGATGGAAAGAATTTTTGACATTTGTGACACCACGTGTTCTTTCAAAGACTCAATGGCCTGCCATGGAAAATGTTAAAGCATGAAAATAATGAAAATTATGAGCGGGGCCAGATCAGATAAATGTTTGTTTCTTAAGCTTCACTCAGAAAGTGTTAAATAATCATTACTGGATGCATGTAAAACTAAAAGATTCAAAGGTTTACGCTTTACATGCTGTCAGTATGTTTAAATTGTAATTTTCAGTCTCTATACAAAAACTCAAAAACGTATGTGTACACTTCACATACAAATGTGTACGAATACAGATGAGAAATCACTGGATGACAGACCCATTAACTTACCACCATCTTCACAGCTCTGTATTGTAGGACACTATGGGGCTCTACTTGCATTGCCTTGAGCTTGTTCTGCAGGTGGTGAGGTAGAAAGGTGTTGAAGGCTCTACAGAAGTCAAGGATCAGTCCTGACAACAGTGCCAGACGTAGCAGGTGGAAGCAAGGACCTGTCGAGAAAGCAGATGAGGGCATTGTCCACACCGGTGTGCCTGCAGTGGGACTGGGTCAGAGCTGTTTAAGGACAGACCCCTCAAAGGTCCTCATGATGCGTGAAGTGCGACAAACTGATCTGGTGCCCGGGAGCCCTGGAAACGTACACAGTGTTCTCCAGAGTTGGGGCACTTTCATCAAACTCAACAAGAACAGCTGCACAAGAGAGTCACATCTGTTGAAAGCATGATTCAGCTCATTTTCTCCTGCACACAAGTCTGGATTGATGTCACAGTAGCAGACGTGGGTACAATTCTCATCAGACGAGAGTGAAGGACAGGTGCTAATTGCTTGGTCACATTTGCTTCTGTCTCAGTTAAGCGAGCACTGAGAGGTATTCTGGGATCTTCTGAAAGATTTGGAATAATTTTACATTGTGTTTGCTTTCAAATGAAGACAGTGGAATGCAGATTAAATTCCGTGAATGGGTGCCGTCAGAATGAGAGTCAAAACAGATGATAAAACACCTGCATAATCCACAAGTAATCTAAACAATTCTAGTCCATCAATTAATGTCTAACTAGATGGAAAAATCACACACACTTGTAAGAAATCCATCATTAAGGTGTTTTGACAACATCCACCAACATATGTATTTATAACTGCTTGTAAACTGTGCTTGATCTGTGCATATTTCTCTCCTGATTTAGACAAGACTGCTTTTTCCAAAGGAGAAAGCAATATTATGGAAAGAGGACTATGCAGCTTTTCATGTTAAATGATGAAAGTATGGATTACTTGGATTATTGTGATGTTTTATCAACTGTTTGGATTCTCAATTCTGACGGCACCCATTCACTGCAGAGGATCCATTGGTGATTATTTTTGATGTAATACTAAATTTCACTTTCACATCTGTTACTATGAATTAACAAACTCATCTACATCTTAGTATGTACATTTTCTGCAAATTTTCATTTTTTGGGTGACATTCCTCTAACTACAATCATTGCAACTATTTTACCATTTAATGTATGACATGGAATTTATGTAAAACAAGGAAGAGAAAACAAATCACTCCACTGAAATCTGTAAAATTACAGTTTTCTTTAGTAAAGCAATGTAGACTACTACACTTTTATCTTCTAAGCATTTTTTGGCAAAGTACATGCTCCATTTTCCACTATAGTGATAATAACCCCAAAATCTAATAAAAAAAAAAAAAAAATCTAAATCCCAACACAGCAGAACATTAAAGTGTAACAATTTAATGTGTAACCCTGCTCAAAAACATATAAAATAACATTTATTTAAAAAACTGTAGGCCCACTCTCCACATCCAATCATATCCAAAGCATGCTGGGAACTAGAAATCCCCTGCTTCATTCAGCAAATGCTACGTTAACGCCCACAGAAATTATTAATATAGTCCCAAATGCAAATAGATTAAGTGAACTTCTGTTGGACAATTTTTAATGGCTTGCAGTGAAATTGCAGTGAAATTTAATTGAAAAATCTTTATCATTTGCACATTTTAATTAGGTAAACTGAGAAAGGAAAGGAAAAACAGTTTTGAGTGTTTTTGAAAATCCAAATTAAGCTGCAGAGGAAATGAAAATTCACAGGAATCATTAAATTCACCTCCTCCACACTTCAGTGTTTGATAAATCCAAGTCATGGGAAGTCATGGGTGTCACAGATATCTTGTTGATGATGTAAAATTAGAGTACATTTACATTCACAAGTATTTTATTTTGAGTAATCAGTAGATAGATCTTTAAATTAATCGGAGTATCCATTTTCTTTGCTAATGTTTTTGCTTTGTGCAGGAAAAGTTCTGGTTTCTAACTCACTGTAACATAAACCACGACTGAGTGGAATTGAGGGGATGTACATCAGGAGTTTGTTTGCATTTGGTTTTGTCATTTCACTAGAATGGGTATAGTGAGCTGTGGAAGCAGGAGAGCACATCTAATAACTGTGTGTGGGAGAGAATACTGCAACCGCAATGACAACTCAACAAAACATGAAATATAACATTTGAATATAACAGTAGAGCTGGATTGCTGCTCGTTAAAACAATTTAACAAAATTACAACTCCTGCTCAAGAGTTAGAGGCGCTCCCTCTCTTAGATGCATACCTGTTGTGAGTTATTTCATAAAATGTAGACATGTTCCCAACCAAGGGATCAAGGTTTATCTGTTTAGCATGGTGCAGTATAGCCCTGCTGGTAGATGTCCCATCTGCCCAGCTAACAAAAATAATATTTTGCTAATTAAGTTATTTCTGAATGTTCTCAGAAAGTTCAAAATATCCAGTTTTTTAAATATTTGATTTTTTTTTTCTTGATTAAATGTGATCGTTTTAAAAAGTGGTCAAATGTTCCAAAGATATCAGTTCCAACAGCTAGGTTTCTTCATATATTATAGAACTTTGATCATAAATTATTATCATAATTGTGATTCAGATAAATTCTCAGATATCTTAATTCCATAAAATGGCTACAACACATTTACTTATCCCTGATTTTTTCATGCTGCCCTCTTTAAGTCCAATAACAAGCTGCTTTCCACTTCATGAAGTCCTTTTGCGTCTGTATGTGACAAACACATACAGTGAATTGCTTGTAGATTACATTATATTTCTGTTTATTAACTTTCTGAAGAGGTGTAATGAGGGCAGTAGGGTAGATTCGGTTAGTGCACACGCGCTTTATTGCTTGGCTCCTTTTAGGGAACGAGATAGAGAGACTGAAGAAAGAGAGGGATGGAGCCAGAAAAAGAGTGAGTGAGCGAGCCATCTGGACATCGCCTGCCTCTGGGGACAGGGGGCACCATATTGGGTCTGGCTCGTTCTTCAAGGCACATTTCACAACATTTGCCAAGAGACCCGGATAACAGCAGCACTGTGACTGAGACCCCTGCTTATAATTCATCCAAGCTGTTGGTTTGCATCTCGCAACATCTCTCAATGTTAAAGCTGTCAGTTTCAGCACTCCTCCAGCCCTCTGGGTATTGATTAGCTTCTGGCACACATAATAGGACAGGGATTAAAGAGAAGATGTCCAGATATGATCCATTGCCCACACCTCATGCATACATGCATGCATTATCACATGATCACATGATCTCAGAAGTGCAGTCACTGCATGTTGCTTATCTAAGCACGGTGATTTTTCCTTCACAGGTATTATATCAGTGTAGATAATATACTCTAAAAGAGCTCAGCTGTTTAGCTACAATATCTTCAAACTATGTAAACTGTTCTCAGGGGACATTGTTTACTATGAAAACTTCATTTCTGCTTATCCAATGGATTTAGCATAAAAAATATAGAACACCATAATATTAAATTTGGATTTCAAAATCTGAAAATTATGCTTTTGATTATAAGAAGCCAGCTTTTAAGCTGACCTGTGTCTTTTTGGGTATTAAAATACTTGTATGATATCCAGTGGTGGACAGTAATGGAGTAGCTTTACTTCGTTACTGTACTTAAGTACATTTTTCAAGTATCTGTACTTTACTGAAGTAGTTTTATTTTGAGTAACTTTTACTTTTACTTCACTACATTTCATAAAACATATCGTTACTCCCTATAATATATCACGTGCTCCGACACGCAGAAGCGGTGTCTGATTCATCATGAACGAACTGAGTCTTTTCAAAATAAACCTTTAAATCGGATCGCGAATCGCACCAAACGATTCGTTTACGAATTAGAATGATCCGATTGCAGCTGTTTTGGAGTCGACCACTCACTGATTCAAATGAACCGTTTAGTGTGAGTCTACAGAAGTAAGAACCGTGAAATATTGTGAGCGCGTGCGTCTGATGTTGCTAAAAGTAAGTTATTAATGTCGGAATTTAGGATTAATTATTGTAACTGAAAATCATATTTTTTATTATTTATTTTATATATTTTATTTTGATAATTTAGAATTATTACTGAAATACAACCTTTTTTGTTTCAAACAGTTCATTGAACAATAATAAATGAAGTACCTGAAGCTGACAATGAAGTAAATGTATAATAATTAGCAAAGATGATTAATTTAGCGCTGTAAACGCGCGTGTGAGGGGCGGAGACGCGCCGCGGAGCGTCAGACGCGCTTGAGGACCAAACACAGCAGAGCGGTAGGAAACTTCACTCCTCTCTCTTTTACTATAGCGATTTATTTTTAGATACGTGATCTGAGTCTTTCATAGAGTTGTAGAGTTAGAGTTATTAGAGAAATATAATAATTTTTTACATTGATTCAGATCGGCACTTCGGAGCATGTTCGCGACTCGGTTGATTCAGATCGGGACTTCGGAGCATGTTCGCGACTCGGTTGATTCAGATCGGGACTTCACAGCCTGTTCGCGACTTGGTTGATTCAGATCGGGACTTCTGGACTTCGGAGCATTTTCGCGACTCCGTTGATTCAGATCGGCACTTCGGAGCATGTTCGCGACTCGGTTGATTCAGATCGGCACTTCGGAGCCTGTTCGCGACTCGGTTGATTCAGATCGGCACTTCGGAGCATGTTCGCGACTCGGTTGATACCGATCGGCACTTCGGAGCATGTTCGCGACTCCGTTGATTCAGATCGGCACTTCGGAGCCTGTTCGCGACTCGGTTGATTCAGATTGGGACTTCGGAGCATGTTTGAGATTTTTTTTTAATTCAGATCTCGAAGCAGGAAGTGTTTGTCAAACAGTTAATTGGTGATAAATGAATATTTGAACTTGAGGCTTTTTTTTTTAGACGAGTAACGTTAGACAGACATGAATGTTTATTCAGAACGGTACTGAAAATAAGTAAATATTGTAGCTGATGCTAAATGTCTAGCAGGTTTGCTGGTGCTAACTTGAGGTAATTTTTATAAATAATGTCCAAATATTTTTATTCAACCACCTATATATATATATATATATATATATATATATATATATATATATATATAGATAGATAGATAGATAGATAGATAGATAGATAGATAGATAGATAGATAGACATAGATATATAGATATATAGATTACATCTTGGGAGAAAAGAAAGGATGTGATGTTCAGAACATGGTAACTACAGTAATTATCAAAGAGGGGAAGAGATGCACCCCGTTTGGCCAGGGGTGTTTTTACACCACAGACAAGGTTTGAGAAGGAAAAAAATCATTTAGAAAATATAATTATATTTTCCTTAAGATGTTCTTCCTAACTTCAGGCCTTATTATCTTGTCATATATAACTGTGGTGTTCTGTAAAACCACAAACTTTAAAATACTTTTTTCTTACTGGTGAAGATCAGATTATCATCTCTGTTTTCTCTCAGGTACATCACAGTGTAAGCTTCACAGTGAACATTACTCTCGTAAGCGTAGTCCATATCAACAACAAAAATATATCTTGACTCCATATAGTGGTTATTTTGGAAAAAATCCCAAGTATTTTGAGCAGTAGGATTATATTAAAAAAAAAAATGTGCTAATATAAAATTAAATTAGCCTATATAAAATTGCAAACATCTATCTTTCAGTACTTTTTTACTTAAGTACATACAAAATTGAGTACTTTTGTACTTTCACTTGAGTAAAATTGAAAAAGGAGTACTTTTACTTTTACTGGAGTAATATTTTATTATTCGTATCTGTACTTTTACTCAAGTACTTGATTTGTGTACTTCGTCCACCACTGATGATATCCCAGTTCAATGTGCACAGAGTACTATAAGGAAGCCATTCATAGATTGATTTCCTGAAGTAGTTTCCTACAAAATTACCCAGAAATCCCTAACCACAAAATAACACGACACAACCATATCTCAGCACCAGAATGTTACAGAAAGCAGCAACCCACCATGCTTAACACCACAGTAACTCACCATAGATGCTTTAGGAACAATGTATAAATAATGATTTATTTTTTGTGCTAACATTTTCACAATGATATTAAAGACCGCATAACTTTGAATGAACATTTTATTAATGCTACTGAAAGAATGTTTGTTCATAACTTTGAGAGCATTCCCAGAACATTCTGAATGTTAGCTGTTCTAAAAAGGAACTTTTTTATGGACAACCCATTCAAAAGTAGGAACACTTATATCACAAACTACAATGTACATCCTAGCAACTACCTGGCAACACTTAAGCAACAATGCAGAAGGCTTTAGTAACTAGCTGGAAACTCTGTATTGAACACCTTGAACTCATGAACCATTGATACTGCCATAACAACTTTCTAGCAATCTTGTAGAACCTTATAGCAACCAGTTAGCAATCAATCAGAACACCCTTACAACTGCATAGCAGCAAAACATAACGATATCTCACCATCAGAATATAACAGAGAGCAGTCAATAAATCTTTAACACCGTAGCATTAAACCTAGCAAAGTACAAAGAACATCCTAGCAACTGGCTAACAACACTATTGACGACCCAGAACTCCACGGGAATGATTTTGATTAGGCATCAGCAGTGATCGGCTGTTTGTGTGTCTGTGTCATACAAGGTCAGTTTTGCTGCATACACAATGACCTGTTTCTAAATGCTCTGTGGCATTTCATTGCCCTTGCAGTGTGCATGAGTCGTGAACAAAAGCACGGCACACAGCAGATGAAGGGTAAAGGAAGGCACAAAACACTGGTGATTTCCTCAGGAAACACTCCGCCAGCAGCAAGCATCTCAAAAATTCTCTTTTCTCTCCAGTGATAAAGGCACGTCTATTTGAAGCTAATTAAATGCAGGCTAGTGGCTCAATCTCACACTTCTCAGTGCTGCATGCAAAGGGTTTGTTTCAGAGCAGTGAGATGGAAATTGCGTCTTTATCTTGTCGTTGCAGTGAGCTGTAAAGGGCTCTGTTCATCCAACCACACATTACACAGGACTCAAAGAATCCTGAGCCCTTGAGGGAGGTACCTGTTAGTGTGTGAAAATGAGGATGTATGTTTACGTGCAAGTGACAGCGAATGAGTGGGAGGCCTGCAGGGTTGAATACAAGTAACATTTGTTTGCGAAAAGGCCTTGTGAACTCTCCTTTGATGAGTCGAGATGTTCCTTACTTGTAATAATTGCTCTGCTTTTAAATAAAAAGCCCAGCATATGAGAGATACAGTACTTTGATCTGAGTTATTAAACAAATGAAAGAAATGAGCTGGAAAAGATAATTCATAGATAAACAACAGTGGTGTATGATGATGAGGATGGAGCAGGGAGAGCACAGCTGCTCGGTGGTGGATCTCTGAAGTGCTGTTGCCATGGAGGAGCTGTTTCTAATGCAGCGCTAGATTCATGAGTCATGCTCGGCTCTGCTGCTCTGGTATATGTTTAAGGACTTGTAAGTGGTCAAATCATTAAAAACTGAAATTTATTTTTACAATAAAAGCTTGATGTACTATGAAAACATAGTGTTACTTTCAGAAATCAAAAACCCTCTTCACAAAGACCGTTTATTGAGCTGCAAGAACACGTCGTTCTGGGGAAGTACTCGCAGCTTGGTTTTTCAGATTTTTGGCGTTACAGAAATATCAACACATTTACACAGTGACAATGTAAGATAGACATTTTTATACCTAAACACAAGAAGAACTAAAAAGTAAGCTTAACAAAACCTTTAAAAACCATTTTGAAACAAACTACCGTTCAATTTTTCTTTTACAATTCAAAATCCATAAAGGTGTAATATTTAAAAAAGATTTCTCTTTCAAATAAATTTTGTTTTGAATTTTCTATTCATTAACAAATCTTAAAATAAAATGTATCACACAAAAATATTAAGCAGCACATCTATATTCAAATGTAATAATAACACATTTTTTCTTGAGGAAATCAGCATGTTATAATGTATTCTGAAGGATCATGTGAAACCGAAGACTGGACTGAAAATGCAGCTTTGCCATCACAAGAATGAATTGCGTTATAAAGTATATTCAAATAGAAAATAGTTATTTTAAATCGTAACAATGTTTCACAATACTACAGTTTTTACTGTATTTTATAATCAAACAAATGCAAATCAAACAAATGCAGTCTTGGTGAGCACAAGAGATTAATAGTAAATGTTTTTTTTTTCCAATTTGTTTTTTATTAAAAACAAATAAAACAAGCTTTTCTTTTTTTCTTTTTGTCAGAAGAAAGTCAGAAGAAATTAGTCAGATCACAATTTATAACACAATGCAAGTAAACTATATTAAACACTTTTAGAAGCATTTTGCAAATAAGCAAGTTAGTTAAAGTGGAGTAATTACCAACTTATCTAATAACATTCAGATTAATGGCACAGACATTTGAAGGAACTTTATCTCCCCCCTTGAGTACTGAAGTTTGTTGCATCTGCTTTACATACACACAGAACCTTTCCATCTTTATGACTGTCCTCAAACATAAGGCCTTTTTGCTCCGCTCACATAATTAAGATGAGATTTATCTCTGTAGCAACACCACTTTCTAAACGAGTTTCTGACATTTCCCTGACATTTTGCTTCCTCAAGTGGCCCAAACTCAAAATCCCCACATTGAAAAACACAGCTGTGCCAATTCCCCTCGCTGCGGCAGTGGAACGGAGAGATGTCAGCTTGATAGACATTCACAGACTCAATTATACCATATTGATCTCCGAGGCTAAGAGGTTTAAACAACATGAACTAGCCTCAAACGGCTAATAGCCTATGTCACTGTCAGCAAACATGACAATCCATCCACCACACACACAATTTTTGGTTTTACAGTAACAGCTTGCTGCAAAAGAGAACTTGGCTGCGGTTACAGACAATTGGCGGTGGAAAATTAAGCATATCCATTTTGTTTTGGCCAATTGCAGGTTCCTATGGCTATTATAATGGCTAATGTGCGCACACCTGTGCCTATCTTGAGTAAATAAGTGCAGAGCTGGAAGTGGCATTATGGTTGACGGAGGAATTTGCCGTGCACCACTGAACCACAGCTGTTGCCCTCCTCCACATGTGTTTACACTGCCTCAGTTTGATTAACAACTAGTGATCCAGAACGCCTTATGTCTGACTCTGAGAAGTTACTTTCATTCTTTGTTTACTCAACGGTGAAGACTAAACAAACCAAGGCAGCTACATTTGGGCAAGAAAACAGCACTGGCAGTTGTAGTCTGCGCTTTGGAGCTGTGTCACGTGTTCCAAAAATATGTACTAAGAACATTCCGTTAATGTTCCAATTAATGGATGGAAAACATGACATAACTTTTCAAATCTGAACATATTTTAAAATGCTAGACATCATTCACTTTGTAATTAGTCACAGAGGAAAAACTGGCCATTATACGCTAAATGACTGAGGATCACACTACCAGTGGTGGACAGTAACGGAGTAGCTTTACTTCGTTACTGTACTTAAGTACATTTTTCAAGTATCTGTACTTTACTGAAGTAGTTTTATTTTGAGTAACTTTTACTTTTACTTCACTACATTCCAAAGCATAAGATCGTACTTTTAACTTCACTACATTTCATAAAACATATCGTTACTCCCTATAATATATCACGTGCTCCGACACGCAGAAGCGGTGTCTGATTCATCATGAACGAACTGAGTCTTTTCAAAATAAACCTTTAAATCGGATCGCGAATCGCACCAAACGATTCGTTTACGAATTAGAATGATCCGATTGCAGCTGTTCTGGAGTCGACCACTCACTGATTCAAATGAACCGTTTAGTGTGAGTCTACAGAAGTAAGAACCGTGAGATATTGTGAGCGCGTGCGTCTGATGTTGCTAAAAGTAGTTATTAATGTCGGAATTTAGGATTAATTATTGTAACTGAAAATCATATTTTTTATTATTTATTTTATATATTTTATTTTGATAATTTAGAATTATTACTGAAATACAACCTTTTTTTGTTTCAAACAGTTCATTGAACAATAATAAATGAAGTCTGAAGCTGACAATGAAGTAAATGTATAATAATTAGCAAAGATGATTAATTTAGCGCTGTAAACGCTCGTGTGAGGGGCGGAGACACGCCGCGGAGCGTAAGACGCGCTTGAGGACCAAACACAGCAGAGCGGTAGGAAACTTCACTCCTCTCTCTTTTACTATAGCGATTTATTTTTAGATACGTGATCTGAGTCTTTCATAGAGTTGTAGAGTTAGAGTTATTAGAGAAATAGAATTATTTTTTACATTCTTTGGTCGAAGTTTTCAGATCGGCAATTCGGAGCCTGTTCGCGACTCTGTTGATTCAGATCGGTACTTCGGAGCATGTTCGCGACTCGGTTGATTCAGATCGGGACTTCACAGCCTGTTTGAGACTCGGTTGATTCAGATCGGGACTTCTGGACTTCGGAGCATTTTCGCGACTCCGTTGATTCAGATCGGCACTTCGGAGCATGTTCGCGACTCGGTTGATTCAGATCGGCACCTCGGAGCCTGTTCGCGACTCGGTTGATTCAGATCGGGACTTCGGAGCATGTTCGCGACTCGGTTGATTCAGATCGGCACTTCGGGGCCTGTTCGCGACTCGGTTGATTCAGATCAGGACTTCGGAGCCTGTTCGCGACTCGGTTGATTCAGATCGGCACTTCGGAGCATGTTCCCGACTCGGTTGATTCAGATCGGCACTTCGGAGCATGTTCGCGACACGGTTGATACCGATCGGCACTTCGGAGCCTGTTCGCGACTCGGTTGATTCAGATCAGGACTTTGGAGCCTGTTCGCGACTCGGTTGATTCAGATCGGCACTTCGGAGCATGTTCGCGACTCGGTTGATACCGATCGGCACTTCGGAGCATGTTCGCGACTCGGTTGATTCAGATCGGCACTTCGGAGCATGTTCGCGACTCGGTTGATTCAGATCGGCACTTCGGAGCCTGTTGGCGACTCGGTTGATTCAGATTGGGACTTCGGAGCATGTTTGAGATTTTTTTTAATTCAGATCTAGAAGCAGGGAGTGTTTGTTAAACAGTTAATTGGTGATAAATGAATATTTGAACTTAAGGCTTTTTTTTTTTTAGACGAGTAACGTTAGACAGACATGAATGTTTATTCAGAACGGTACTGAAAATAAGTAAATATTGTAGCTGATGCTAAATGTCTAGCAGGCTTGCTGGTGCTAACTTGAGGTAATTTTTATAGATAGATAGATAGATAGATAGATAGATAGATAGATAGATAGATAGATAGATAGATAGATAGATAGATAGATAGATAGATAGATTACATCTGGGGAGAAAAGAAAGGATGTGATGTTCAGAACATGGTAACTATAATTATCAAAGAGGGGAAGAGATGCACCCCGTTTGGCCAGGGGTGTTTTTAAGGTTTGAGAAGGAAAAAAATCATTAAGAAAATATATTTATATTTTCCTTAAGATGTTCTTCCTAACTTCAGGCCTTATTATCTTGTCATATATAACTGTGGTGTTCTGTAAAACCACAAACTTTAAAATATTTTTTTCTTACAGGTGAAGATCAGATTATCATCTCTGTTTTCTCTCAGGTACATCACAGTGTAAGCTTCACAGTGAACATTACTCTCATAAGCGTAGTCCATATCATCAACAAAAATATATCTTGACTCCATATAGTGGTTATTTTGGAAAAAATCCCAGGTATTTTGAGCAGTAGGATTATAAAAAAAAAAAAAAAAAAATGTGCTAATATAAAATTAAATTAGCCTATATAAAATTGCAAACATCTATCTTTCAGTACTTTTTTACTTAAGTACATACAAAATTGAGAACTTTTGTACTTTCACTTGAGTAAAATTGAAAAAGGAGTACTTTTACTTTTACTGGAGTAATATTTTATTATTCGTATCTGTACTTTTACTCAAGTACTTGATTTGTGTACTTCGTCCACCACTGCACACTACCAGACTGTAAAGTCGTTCGATCAGAACAACTTCACTGTCCTACAAAAACTTGTGCCTTGTTGCTTGGAAAGGCATGACAAATAAATCCTGTATGTGTTCTAAAACCAGCTTAAATGATCAAACATGTTTGAAATCCTCCAGCTGGACAGATTCATAGTCTGAAGCTAAAAAATCGGAGTCTGTGACCATCATGCACTACGTGATTATCTATGAAACCTGTCAGCTTAAATCTGGCAATGACTTTTGGTAACTATAGCTTCAACTTCTCCAGACTGTAAATCTGGGTAAAAATCATTTAGTGTATTTCATCCTTAAGTTATTAAAAACATTTCTGATTACTCTCTGAGCAACATCCAAGTTTTTTTTATTTTTATTTATGTTTTATATTTAATATGCATTTTTTCTTTCACTCTACAGAATTTCATTTATGTGTACGAAAAGTGTAATCGATTTGGCTGCACAAGCCTGTTCAACTTAAACATTATAAAACTAACTTTAAAAAATATTGTATGACATAAAAAAAGAAGCTGAAACTTTTTTTGATAAGTTAAAGTAATCGGAAAAAAGGAATCTAAATTCTGCCATAAAGAAGCAAGTAATGTTTTATTCAGTTCCAGTCAGTTCAGTTCAATAACTGTGTAAAGTTAATTCATTATGAAACTAGTTCAGTTCAGTGATTGGCAGCTCTACTGTTGTTATTCAACGATTAGTTCATTGTTGCAGAATGGCAGAAGAACATTTGTTTATAACTATTGCTGGGGAAAGTTACTTCTAAAAGTAATGCATTACAATATTGCGTTACTCCCTAAAAAGTAACTAATTGTGTTACTTGGTTACTTTTTATGGAAAGTAATGTGCTATAGTATGTTACTTTTGCATTACGTTTTCTTATTTGGGCTGGGCTTGCTTGTTTGTTTTTAGTAAGTTCTATTTTCGGCAAAAGCTCTTTTCACACCAAATGTGAAATGAATAAGCCTTAGTCTGAAATGTTAATTTACATAGAAACATAAAGGATATTTGTGTTATTTAACATTTAATTAATTTAAGGTTTGCGTCAAATTCTGAGTTTGAATTTCAATGTTTTTAATAATATTGAATCTCTTTTTGAGATGAGTAAATGTATGTTCATATTTAGTTTAGAGCTACAGTAACCATCATGTTTACACAGCGCACACAACATCTTTACACTTACTCCTGATTTCTCTCAACTTGGGGACAGGAGAGCTGTCAGTCAATGAATGAGAAAACAAAGTAACTGGCATTACGTATTTGAAAAAGTAATTCAGATATTTATTGTAAATTAAAAAATAATGACTTGCTTTACTAGTTACTTAAAAAGTCATCTGATTATGCAGCTGGCATTACTTGTAATGCGTAAGAGAACCTAACCAGAATATTCACCAATGTTCTGAGAATTTTACTGGTTAGGTTGTTATGGCTGTGAGTGTATAACATAAACCTTGTACATTTTCTTGGTGGAGTGTATTTTTCATTACCTCTGTTTTGTTGCCATGACAAAAATCATGTCCACTCAGGCCCTGAAACTGAAATATATTTCAGAATACATATAGAATTTAATCAGGTGGCCGTGACCCTCTGAAACAAGAATGCACAAGTACATAAACTATTACTTACATATTTGGTCCATAATTTAGCGAATGTCCGTCTCTTTGGCTGTCTCTGCTGCAGTGGGAGGTGAAGTGTTAGATTCACATTTGATGATGTATGTAAACTGTATATGTGTGTGTGCCCTGCAGCCAGCTGCCAGATCTGCTGTGTACAAATGCACAGATATTTCACACAGCATGCCGTAATGAATCGATGCAACGCTGGGATTTTTTTCTGCAAAGCCTGCTTTTTCGCTGTCTTGTTTATGCTTGCCTGATTTTAATCACACGTCTTGTTTCATATTCACTTTCATTGGATGCTGTTTTGCAAAGCAGTTTTACACTTTGATCCTACCCGAGCTGATGTTTCCTCTGGAATAACAATGAAGACATGTATTTACGAATTAAAGAGTTCCTGTCAGGGATATTTGTATTTGTTTATTTAATTTTTTAAAAAGATTTTTAAAGTTCGCTTTACACACGATGTCTGCTTACTGTCTTTTACTCAATTCACCCAGACAAACAACAGCAAAAACTTTCTCTCTTTTCTATTATTGTGACAAATTATGAAAACAGAAGTCTCGTTTTATCTCAGTCACGGTGGCTGCAGCAGGATTGACATCAAAACAAAAAATAGGAGGAAAAAAATTATAATATTGAAGCCACGAAATACAATCCAGTTTGGCATACCAGCACAAAGATGGCCGAGTGCCCTGGAGAAGACAAATAATATTAAACACAGCATCAGTATTTCCAGGAAAATGCATTTTGAGACTTGTCCTGAGGCAATGCAGCTCTGTTATTGCACTACAGTGAAGTTAGTATGCCAAAAAGTATGCAGACTGTTTTGCAAGGGTAAGCTATAAGGCAGGAAAAACAGTTACTTCTCACACTGACTCATTCTAATATCACTGAGGACTTCACATGCTCCTGGTCCATTTGTGTATAATGAATCAGTGCACATTATACTGACATTTTATACCATAAATACATTTGTGTACATAATCAAAATGTAATCAATTGTACAATTATCATAACTTTTTGGCATGTCACATATGCCAAGCAAGTAGATATTTCAGCACTGTCTGAATAAAAGCATCTGCCAACTATAAATGTAAATTTTTACATGGTTGGTAGTTTACACATAGTTGGTAGTTTACATTGATTAATATAATAATGATTTCATTTATACAAAGTGACGTTACATTCAAGGTGTACGTTCTATCAACTCTTCAATTTTTGGGAATCTGTCCTAACTTTAGTGGTGTTAGTGGGATTCTGCAAAATAAAACCAAAATGGCAACCAGTTTCAGCAATATTTGAGTATTGACAATTTTTTTTTTTCCAACTCATTTTTAATGTATATTTTTTTATTTTGATTGTGTAGATCCAAGTACAGTAAGCTTGCAATATAAGTTGAGCTGACCAAGAACATTACATGATAGGGATGTAGAAATTTCTTAGTTTGCATAACTTGTTATCAGTTTAATGAGCTATCTGAAAAGGTTATATAGAATTACTTGTATACACCAAAACAAGTTATATATCGAAATGGAAGAAACTTTCAGAAAACTAATCACTCCAGTGGTGACTAAATATAACTTTTGCTGCAAAATATTATCAAAAACACTACGTGGAGCTAAAAAAATCATATATCGAATAATTCTGATTAGCAAATATTTTTCATTATAAGTCATATGCTTAAAAAAATAATTCACATGTATCATTCTCAAATTTCACATTTTAAGTGTTTTTAAGTTTCTCATACTAAATGGCCTAAAATTTTGATTTTTATGTAATATCAACTTTTTCAATCCACCTTTAAAATAGAGTTTGTCTAGAAAATTGTTAGATACTGTTTGATCTAAAGGAATTATAAATAATATGTCATGCCAATAATAGCAAATAATGGCAGATTTGAAAATGAGGCGTTACCACAGTTGAGATGGTGTGGAAGGCAAACTTGACCTTCAACCTCCGAATCCAGACAAAAAGTCCTACACAATCCACTGCAAAATGCCATCCAGGTCAATAAATAACCAACAAATAAGATGAAGTCTCATCCTGCATTTGCTTCTCATAGAATATCTTGTTTTGTTTGGAAATGTGTCATATTGTCAATCTCCTTTGTAGAGAAGACAAAGGAGATTGTTGTAGACTTCAGGAGAGCACACACTCAGCACGTTCCTCTGACCATCAACGGTGCGACTGTGGAGAGAGTGAGCAGCACCAAGTTACTGGGTGTGCAAATCACAGAGGACCTCTCCTGGACTGAAAACACTGCAGCACTGGCCAAGAAATCACAACAGCGTCTCTACTTCCTCCGCAAACTGAGAAGAGCCAGAGCCCCGCCCCCCATCATGTACACCTTCTACAGAGGCACCATCGAGAGCATCCTGACGAGCTGCATCACTGTGTGGTATGGAGCCTGCAATGTGTCCTGCCGAAAGACTCTACAACGCATAGTGAGAGCAGCTGAGAAGATCATTGGTGTCTCTCTACCCTCCCTCCAGGACATTTATGGAACACGTCTCACCCGCAAAGCCATCTGCATCACAGGTGATCCCACTCACCCGCCACACTCACCCGCCACACTCACCCGTCACTCACCCCCCCCCCCCACTAATTATATGATGACATGCACGAGTCACTCACCGCTCACTACCTCATTCGGCATGGAACTGACGTCATTCCACTACCTCATCAGTCAGTTAAATAAAATAACTGCTCTTGGTCACTTGTCACTTGAATCAGACTTAAGATATTTTTAATAATTGATTTTTTTGCACTAAAAAATCTTTTAACTGCACTGTTGTTCACTTCATTGATTTACACTATATCTGTCATTTACCTTGCGCTGCTTTATTTAACTTTATTTTTAACTTTTATTTTTATTATATGTCTTTTTTTTATAATTCCCTTATTGTATAATTGTATCTACATTTTATATTTGATCTAGTTATTTTTTTTAGGCTTTAATGTTAATGTTATCTGTATGCACCGGGGTCTGAGAGTAACGCAATTTCGATTCTCTGTATGTATGTACTGTACATGTGGAAACTGACAATAAAGCAGACTTGAAACTTGAAACTTGATATTATGGAAGTAAAATTAGCTTTTTAATGCAGGTTTGGGCTTGTTTTCTGTTGTGGCTGGGTGCTTTCTGAAATATGACTTGATATGAATCATAGGCCTACCTCCTCATTCAGAAAAATAACATTTACACAGATATATAGTAAAAACAAAATAGATTTTCATATGCTACTACTTGAAGCAAAAAAAATTATATTTAAAAGTTCATGAAGGCATCAGAAAATGATTGCACACATATGTAGGAAGTGTCCTGAGGGCCTGGCTGTAGGCGGATGTCGGGTCTCATACTCTGCTCCAGTATATGAGGTTCTAAGAGAGTGTGCTTTCTGAGTGAATGCTCAGAGTAAGGTTTCCTTCCCCTTTCTATGACTCTTTCTTCATCCAAATAAACAACCATATCACCAGTCAGAAGCTGTAGTTTTTTCTGAAGAGGGAATTGACTAATATTTATTAAAAATTAACTATACCAACTTAAAGCATTGTTTATTGTCACATATTACTTGCAAGGATTTTGAATCCAATTCCAAGGAATTATGCAAACCCGTTGCTGGATTCACAAACATTCTCATGAATAAACTACTAAAAGAAAAGATAAAAGTTAAGAATATTTTATATTCCTGAGAAGATTTCTTATGTTTTTTATAAGACAAATTCAAATTATTTGAGGGATTCTTTGAGAGAAATTCTTTAAAGGGTTATTACAGTTAATTAAAACTAAAACTTAAACTAAAACCATAAAAGTACATTTCCAGTGCTTGAAATGAAAAGTAACTGAAATAAAACATAAAAAACATTTCATTTCAGCTAGTTGCCAAAGCATTATTTCTAACTAGAATTTTGTTTAACTTGGTGTACTAAAATGAATAAAACTATAATAAAAATAAACTATGTATACATACTAAAAACTAAAAAAATGACAAAAACACAAAATAATTACCAACACTTTAAATAAAAGAAAAGAAAAAATTAAAAATATAAATAAAAACACTCAAAAATATTAATAAAAATTATAATATAATATAACCATAATATAACATTGGCGTTTAAAGTATTTTTGAGGGTTTTTTTCATGATTAAACATCACAAAAAAAAAAATATAATTACTGAAATATTTTTCTATATGTAATCTAGCATACTTGTACACGTATGGGTTATCAATAAGAACTCAATCTATAAAGAAAAAAGATTCTTAAGAAAAATTTTCTTAAGAACAAATTTGAGATTTGCATTAATTTAAGAAAATTCTTTAAAACTTTTCCCTTTGATTGCCGCCCTTCAGAAAGGCTGCACTCCTAAACAGTGGTGGACGAAGTACACAAATCAAGTACTTGAGTAAAAGTACAGATACGAATAATAAAATATTACTCCAGTAAAAGTACTCCTTTTTCAATTTTACTCAAGTGAAAGTACAAAAGTACTCAATTTTGTATGAACTTAAGTAAAAAAGTACTGAAAGATAGATTTTTGCAATTTTATATAGGCTAATTTAATTTTATATTAGCACATTTCTTTTTTTTTTTATAATCCTACTGCTCAAAATACCTGGGATTTTTTCCAAAATAACCACTATATGGAGTCAAGATATATTTTTGTTGTTGATATGGACTATGCTTACGAGAGTAATGTTCACTGTGAAGCTTACACTGTGATGTACCTGAGAGAAAACAGAGATGATAATCTGATCTTCACCCGTAAGAAAAAAGTATTTTAAAGTTTATGGTTTTACAGAACACCACAGTTATTTATGACAAGATAATAAGGCCTGAAGTTAGGAAGAACATCTTAAGGAAAATATTATTATATTTTCTTAATGATTTTTTTCCTTCTCAAACCTTAAAAACACCCCTGGCCAAACGGGGTGCATCTCTTCCCCTCTTTGATAATTATAGTTACCATGTTCTGAACATCACATCCTTTCTTTTCTCCCCAGATGTAATCTATCTATCTATCTATCTATCTATCTATCTATCTATCTATCTATCTATATATATATATATATATATGTATATATATATGTATATATATATATATATATATATATATATATATATATATATATATATATATATATATATATATAGGTGGTTGAATAAAAATATTTGGACATTATTTATAAAAATTACCTCAAGTTAGCACCAGCAAGCCTGCTAGACATTTAGCATCAGCTACAATATTTACTTATTTTCAGTACCGTTCTGAATAAACATTCATGTCTGTCTAACGTTACTCGTCTAAAAAAAAAGCCTCAAGTTCAAATATCCATTTATCACCAATTAACTGTTTGACAAACACTTCCTGCTTCGAGATCTGAATTTAAAAAAAATCTCAAACATGCTCCGAAGTCCCAATCTGAATCAACCAAGTAGCCAACAGGCTCCGAAGTGCCGATCTGAATCAACGGAGTCGCGAACATGCTCCGAAGTGCCGATCTGAATCAACCGAGTCGCGAACAGGCTCCGAAGTCCTGATCTGAATCAACCGAGTCGCGAACAGGCTCCGAAGTGCCGATCGGTATCAACCGAGTCGCGAACATGCTCCGAAGTGCCGATCTGAATCAACCGAGTCGGGAACATGCTCAGAAGTGCCGATCTGAATCAACCGAGTCGCGAACAGGCTCCGAAGTCCTGATCTGAATCAACCGAGTCGCGAACATGCTCCGAAGTCCCGATCTGAGAATGAAAGACTCAGATCACGTATCTAAAAATAAATCGCTATAGTAAAAGAGAGAGGAGTGAAGTTTCCTACCGCTCTGCTGTGTTTGGTCCTCAAGGCGTCTGACGCTCCGCGGCGTGTCTCCGCCCCTCACACGCGCGTTTACAGCGCTAAATTAATCATCTTTGCTAATTATTATACATTTACTTCATTGTCAGCTTCAGACTTCATTTATTATTGTTCAATGAACTGTTTGAAACAAAAAAGGTTGTATTTCAGTAATAACTCTAAATTATCAAAATAAAATATATAAAATAAATAATAAAAAATATGATTTTCAGTTACAATAATTAATCCTAAATTCCGACATTAATAACTACTTTTAGCAACATCAGACGCACGCGCTCACAATATCTCACGGTTCTTACTTCTGTAGACTCACACTAAACGGTTCATTTGAATCAGTGAGTGGTCGACTCCAGAACAGCTGCAATCGGATCATTCTAATTCGTAAACGAATCGTTTGGTGCGATTCGCGATCCGATTTAAAGGTTTATTTTGAAAAGACTCAGTTCGTTCATGATGAATCAGACACCGCTTGCGTGTCGGAGCACGTGATATATTATAGGGAGTAACGATATGTTTTATGAAATGTAGTGAAGTTAAAAGTACGATCTTATGCTTTGGAATGTAGTGAAGTAAAAGTAAAAGTTACTCAAAATAAAACTACTTCAGTAAAGTACAGATACTTGAAAAATGTACTTAAGTACAGTAACGAAGTAAAGCTACTCCGTTACTGTCCACCACTGCTCCTAAATGCCTGTTATTCCACAGGGTGGTAATAATATGGCATTAATTGCAAGCACACAGCACTGGATTCTTTTAACAAGACGGAATCTATAATAAGACTTATTTACATATAATGGAGATGTTTTTGCACTACATGCCACGCATTTAGTGGCAGGCTGAAATAGATTGCGGGTGGTTTGTAAAGAAGACTCAGATTTGTGCACTGAAATACGTTTGGTGAATGTTTCACAAATTCACTTCTAAGAGTTAATATATATAGTCTTTTAGACCCCATCAACAAATTCAGTCAGGAGTTGCTCACTTATATAATTGTCTGTATTATAATATAATTCAGGTAATTTTTTTGTTTCAGATTCCAACCAGCTCAAGCTGCCATTATATCTGGGCTTTTGAGAACAATGCAAAGGGAAACAGCACAGGTGCATATGCATGCAACACAGTCAGTGGTCAGCAATGCTGTACCTGGTTTTTCTAAAAGCTTGGTTTCCTTTTCGGTGTAGCCTTTGACTTGCTTGTTTAGGGTCTAAAAGAAACTTAACATTCAGGAATATAATTGACTGGACTGCATTTATACTACTGGATGAGAACAGAACTTGAATAAAATTTAGCTGGATAATGACTATTGTCTTTGGTGGAACTTCTTTATAGCTGAATTTAATTAGCAAATTTTCATTTTGAAATGACTCTGTTATTGAACTGAATTAAATCAACTGACTCAAGTTAGTAACAACACTGCTGTATTCAGTTATAACTAAATTGAACTTTAAATCTGTAATCCATTTTTTTAGGTTACTTGTGGTAATATTTTCTTGATGCAATATTTGTATGACTCCGCTTATCTTTGGCCTTTACCAAATCAAATAATTTTTTTTTTAATCAATGCACAAATATGTATCATGCTTCTGCCATGAACTGGATATTAGCATCATACAGCCTGGTGTTTAAAACCCACAATAAGAATTTAATCTTTTAAAAAGCCATTAGAGAGAGGGAACAGACTGTGTAGGGCTTTTAATGATGATTCGCTGTTAGAAAATTATTTGCATTTCTTCATATGCTGATCTTAGTTCTGTGTAATCGTGCTTCCTGTGGTTTCCATTTGTATGCATTCATATAAACATTCATTCATTAAAACTCTTTGTATTCACTAACTGTCTTTACAGATATTTGCTATTTTTGCCTTTGCTACAACTGGGTTTATTCTAGCTCTACCAGTTTCAAAATCCAGTGCAAGGACAGTGCCAGCAAAGAAATAGATGTATCCTTCAACTATTCTTTGAGGTAAACCGTATGATTAAAATACATATGAAACTCATTGTTTTTAATGACAATATTTTTCATAATTTATTTTTTTATTATTATTATTCTTTATTACAAAGGCTCAATACGCAGAGTTTGCCAGACTGCAAAGTCAACACAACACTTTTGTGGATGATTAAATATCTCCACGATCTGCTTTTGAAGACATATCTCAGCATCGTGCTACAGCGCACATTCTATCAGTTGCAGTTTTGGTGCCTACATCACAATTGATGAACTTTACAGTTATTGAACTGAACTGAAATTACTTGAGATGAATAAGAACGTTATTGTCTTTGAGCAAATTTGAAGTTCATATATTTGATTGTTATTTTCCTACTGAAACTACTATAATTATCTCTACTGTATAAAGTGCTAGAAAAAGGTTACTAATTAAAACTTAAAGACATATTGCACCAATATTAGACGAATAGTTCACCCAAAAATTAAAACTGTTAATTTACTCATCCTAAGGCTGGTGTAGGTGATTTACTTTCTTCAGTAGAACTTCGAAGATGATTTATTTTTGATGAAATCCATACTTGGCGACTCCTGAAGATACACTGAGATCCTATGAAGTGAAACAATCAATCTGTGCAAGAAAATATTTACAGCATTATTACCTATAATCCATAGCCTCAAGCAAACAGTTCTGGAGTATTAGCTTTTTGTCGCATGCTGATGTATGTGCAGCAAATCACACATGAACTCTGACGCAATTGTAAAGACCTCAATATATATCATCAAGAACTACGGGCATTTATTTAGTGATTCCTGCTATTTTGACTCTCAAAGTTACGGAACCCATTGACTTGCATTTTATGAATCACCAAGGACCACGGATTCAGCAAAAATCATTTTCAATGTTCTGCTGAAGAAAGAAAGTCATCTACATCTTGGATGTCCTGAGGGTGAGTAAATGAACAGCACATTTTCATTTTTGGGAGAACCATTCTTTTAATGCACAGCTATTAAAATGTAATTTTTGAGTGCTCAAAAATATTTTTGCATGGACTACAAAATCCTGAGCATGTAATTTTAATATCAGGATCTTAAACACAACAAAACATGGTAATTATGCCCTTGCATGCTTCATTTATTCTCACACTATCGGCTGTTTTCTGGCCCAGACATCTTAGAGCGCCATGATTCGTTGTAATTAAGTGTAACGATCTCTTAATCCAGACATAAACCCCAATTACGCTTGTATTATATAGACTTAATGACAGATGCCTCAGGGTGGATAACTACCAAAAAGGCCTTGGAAAAGTGAAGCAGCGCATCCTTAATTCTCTCAACATCAGCATCCCACAGAACATGCTCAAGTTCTGGAAGAAAATACATTAGAATTACATGCACCCCATCCATATGTTGCCTTAAGTTATGAGAATGTGACAAGTGATGGCTTCCTTCATGGTTAGCATTGACGGATAGATCATATGGGTGTACTGGAGCTTGATACAGCTGGCCGACGGCAGAGATATTGCCGTACTAATGCAACCTCTCAGGAGCGTTCTGCACTCGTGATTTGATGTTATGGCCTTATTGATCCCATAACCACAAGCACTGCACACAATGAGCAAATATGTACATAAATGTCACCTAGGAATCATAGGAATTGATGCAGATGTCCAAGTAAAATAAAGATTGCGGCCTTTCTGGCCATTAATGTGGTTGTTCCTATTGATAAATAATAAATCACAGGTACAGTGGAGGCAGAAGCTTTGAGATCTTGCAGGATCTCACTGGGATGTAATTTGAAATGTAAAAGAATAATGCTGTCAGAGTAGTAAACATCCACCTATAACATCAACAGCACTTTAGAGACAAACTCATAGACAGGAGTGTGGAGAAGCAGCAGAGTTGTGTGATTTTTGCCTGGGGTGAGCAACGTTTTATTGAAAGTGGGAGAGACAGTGTTCTCTCTCACTCCTGGATTGCTCCGATCCCACCACAAGCCAAGCACACTGTTAGTAGACTATTAGGATTCAGAAACAAAAACAATGAATGTGAAATATTATTGGAAGAACAAAGAACAATAAATAAATAAAAAAGTAATATTTAATGAAAATTATGGCGTGCCTATGTATTGCAGTCTGTTTTTATCTCCATGTAAAAAATAAAGAAGGAAATAGAGTCACGAGAAACAAAAGCATACAAAATTGTTAGATATATAATTGCAGTTATAAAAAATTAACTTTAAATATCTTTAATTTTTCTTTGTGCTGTGAGGTAGGTATTTTTTACTCTGAACTGGGAACAGATATCATTAGAGACTATCCTGTGCTATGACGTCAAAGGTAGCAGACAGAAAAATATAATAATAATGTAATATTTAATATTTGACAGGTCCGTTTTAGAAAATAAATAATACAATCTGGCACTGGTAAAATATGTCCTATAATAAAAGAGCAAATTAAATAAATATTGGTAACACTTTACAATAATGTTCAATTTGTAACATTAGTTAACCACATTAGTTTACAACAAACTAAAACTGAAAAATACTTCTAAAGCATTTCTCTGTTGATTCCAGCATTTACTAATACATTATTAAAATAAAAACTTGTATCTATTAATGTTATTTACTGGAACTGAGCTTACATGGACTAACAATGAACCTTTGTATTTTTATTAACAAAGAATAATAAATACTGTAACAACTGTATTGCTCATTGTTAGTTAATGCATTTAATATGGATCTTTATTGTAAAGTGTTACCGAAATATTTACTATTTGAATGTTGCTTGAATTTTGAATGCCAATGAAAAAGATAGCTTTTTGTACCAGACAGTGTAATTACAACATCTACCAACAGGGGCAAACTGAACCATGCCAGCCAAACCTTGACCCATTGAAGTGAGCGAGTGGGGATGAGGAGATGGAAAACCTGGAGTGGATCTCGACAGGCTACAGAACACTTTAAGTGAGGAGGGGAAATTACTGTATATTCACTCCACATACATTGGTAGAAAGTACAGTAAATCCACGAGAGAAAGAAAGAGAGAGAAAATAGTCCTGTTATTCCTAAATAACTATATGCCATAATGAATGAATACAGAATCTCCTTGAGTTTCTCAGTAATTGGAAACGAGCGATTTCGTGCTCTGCATATTTGCCAGAAGCATAACAGACTTTATTAGGAACCATAAAAACACTATTAAAATTCACAACTCAGGGAGCCGGGCCTAGCCCATGAGACTGATGAATTACTACGGTTCACTAAAAGTGACCATATTATTTCGCTCTTTCATCTTATTTTTGCTGCTATATGGAACCAGTTATGTCCATCATATGAATTCATCTTCTCCACTGGCCACGAGGAGAACCAATTTGGCAATAGATCAGTGTTTTTGTGAAAAGCAGACTGCCTCAGTATTCGAGGAAATATTTTTTTTGTGTGCATAATTTAAGTTCTAACGTATCTCCATGATGTATTGTGATGTATTTTCAAATAAACATTCACAAGAAAACAATGTCGATTTTATCCAATGTAATTTAATTGGATGGTGAAACTCGGGCTGACAGAGACTTTGCAGTCTATTGAGGGGGATTACTCAACACCACCATCATTTTTGAGAGCTTTCTGTCCCTCCATTGAAGCTGTGTGTACGGTATACTGTCCATGTCCAGAAAGGTAAGAAAAACATCATCAAAGTAGTCCATGTGACATCAGAGGGTCAGTTAGAATTTTTTGAATCATCGAAAATACATTTTGGTCCAAAAATAGCAAAAACTATTACTTTATTCAGCATTGTCTTCTCTTCCGTGTCTGTTGTGAGCGAGTTTAAAACACTGCAGTTTGTGATATCCGGTTCGTGAAAGAATCACTCGATGTAACCGGATCTTCTTGAACCAGTTCACCAAATCGAACTGAATCGTTTAAAACGGTTCGCGTCTCCAATACGCATTAATCCACAAATGACTTAAGCTGTTAACTTTTTTAATGTGGCTGACACTCCCTCAAGAGTTCAAACAAAGGAGTAATTCATTTACTCAAACAGTACACTGACTGAACTGCTGTGAAGAGAGAACTGAAGATGAACACCGAGCCGAGCCAGATAACGGACGAAAGATTGACTCGTTCTCAAGTCAAGATCCAGTTGCATCGGTTTTCGGATCACCAGTAGTGATGGGAAGTTCAGCTCTTTTCCGCGAACCGGTTCTTTCGAACAGTTCGATTCAATAAAACGGTTGAATTAAATGGTTCACCGGTTCTTTCTGCGTAATGACGTCATTGGCGATGATTGCCCTTCATTCAAACCTTCGGTTTACTTGTGCTCATAACACTAGCACAGAATCAGTTCAGAATCAATCACCAAAAGAACCAGTTCGGTTCAGATGCGCTGTGTGTTGGTCTGCTTCACACTGAATCACACATACGCAGTATTATCAGCTCCTTGATTCTCAAATTGGATGCGTCTGACAGAAACGATTTATGACTCGAGAACGAGTCAGTCTTTTGTTCGTTATCTGGCTCGGCTCGGTGTTCATCTTCAGTTCTCTCTTCACAGCAGTTCAGTCAGTGTACTGTTTAAATAAATGAATTACTCCGGTGATTTGTTCGTGAACCGGATATCACTACACTGCAGTGAACGTGCTCACAACAGAGCCGGAAGAGAAGACAATGCTGAATAAAGTCGTAGTTTTTGCTATTTTTGGACCAAAATGTATTTTCGATGCTTCAACAAATTCTAACTGACCCTCTGATGTCACATGGACTACTTTGATGATGTTTTTCTTACCTTTCTGGACATGGACAGTATACCGTACACACAGCTTCAATGGAGGGACTAAGGGGTCTCAGACTAAATCTAAAATATCTTAAACTGTGTTCCGAAGATAAGCAGAGGTCTCACGGGTTTGGAATGACATGAGGGTGAGTCATTAATGACATCATTTTAATATATGGGTGAATTAACCCTTTAAGGATCATGCTACACTGAAGAATGGAATAATGATGCTGAAAGTTCAGCTTTACCATCACAGGAATAAATTACATTTTTTAAATATATTCAAAATGAAAAGTAATTTTAAATTGCAGAAATATTTCAGCCTTTCTGTATTTTTGATCAAATAAATGCAGCCTTTGGTGATTATGACCTCTGTCATGTAAATGTAAAAAAAAAAAAAATTCTGACCACAAATTTGATTGCACCAATGAATCATTTACAAATAACTGCGGACCATTTATTATGAAACTAAATAAGCTTTACGATTTCACATTGACTTTAAGCAGCAAATCAGCATGGCCCCCAATAGAGAGAGTCCCTAAAGCATTATGTACATTTACATGGACGCACCCTTTATTTCCTATCTAGGTCAACAATCCATCGCAAGTGTCAATTTACAGTCAAAATAAAGTATAGATAGAAATGATATGTCCATTAGAGACAGACATTTAAAGCAGAGAGTGAAAGAGATGCCCCGGAGAGAAAGGGACAGATGACATCCACACATTGTTTGCTAATCTTTAAATCAGCCATGATTACAGTTGACGGCATCAGTTCATTGCCATTCTCAGAACTCAACCGACACAATCCATATGGTCAAACCTCATGAGGTCAAATTTACAGGATACATCAGTCATCTGCTGCGTCTTAATTCCTTCGCAAAACAAGTCCTTTTACAGCGCGATTGAGCTCTGCTGTATATTTAAGGGTCTCTGCACGTCCTTGGCCTTTCATTGACGACATGTCCTTGCTCTGAAGACGTATTTGGGGTCTTTCAAGATCGACAACAGCCTCGCCGCTCTTCGCAAGGAACTTATGTAATCTTTGTCTGAAAGGTAAGCGAACAGTCTCCTCTGGAGGTTTAAGTGGATAGCGAGTGAAATGTTCTCGTCGCTAATGTATTTTGAGATCAAAACTTAAACAGTTCTTTTATGTCAAGGTTTGAAAATATTTTGTGTGCCCAGCTGTGAGACGATGGCGTCTGCTGGGACTCGATGACCTGCATATAACTGTAGAGATGCTTGACTGACTGCAACCGAGGTGCACGGATTCCATTTCCTGTTTGAGGGCGATGGGGAGTGGGTCAGCTGATAATGTTTAGCTCTGAAATGAGAGGATGGACACAAATGTGTGGGGGCTGATGGATGATTCCTGTTTGGCGTTGCTCCTGTGAATGTCAGCAAACCTGCGCACACACAAAGAGAAAACCATTGGTGGGGACATTAGGGAAATGCATTTTGTGGATGATCAAAGGCCTGAAAAAATGACATGCATTACCTTTTCCTGCCTCATCTTTTCATGTTTGTTGATCTTGTGGCTCTTTTGTTTGTGTTTACTTAGTGAATGAAGATTTTTATATGACTGCATTCTGAAGAGTGGCTGCTTTGAAAGGCACATTCTTTTGAAAAAATGTAAATGGCAGTGGATGCCTGTGTTGTTTAGCACGAAATCCTTAATAAAATGATTATTTAGTTACACACAGGCCTTTCAACATCTCTGCGTTCATCTTGCGGCTCCATTATTTTTTTAAAGGGAAAATTATGCCACCCGTTGTCTGAGTGTTAATTCGCATTTAGAGAATTAAAATCTGAATATGTAAATGTACATTGCCTGTGCACTAATCAGCACTGTTTCCTCTGATTGTTTTTAAAATAACTGAATATCTTAGTAGGACACCAGTGCTTTAGTACAGTTATGTGCTCTGTTTTAATCAAAGTGTATAATCTTTTCTTTTGTGCTTTGTTGTTCATAAAGCATCTATGCACTATGTGACAATTTCTCCAAAGAAAGATTCTAGAAATGCACATTTAATGATGTTAAATCTAAGTATAGCTACATAAAAGTATATAGTTTAGAGGAAAAGAAAAACCTTTGTACCTTTGTAACTTATTCTATTATGGTGGGTAAAACACAGAAAAATGTACTAATGAGCAGGCATTTACAACTGAAAAAGTCAGAAAAGTTATATAATACATAATGGTGCCAACTTATATAATACATGGAAATATCCTATAACTGTAAGTGCATGGTATGAAGAATCTTTTGATTTAAGTAAAACATCATATTTTCTTTTAGATAAGTTTGACTTAATGATCAAATTCTATAAAAAGACCCTGAGACATAAATTCTGCATCAGCAATTAGTCTGACCACTGCTTTACAAGCATTTTGTTATTTTACACATCAGCAATACTTATGACACTTTTTTGCACTTAGTAGATGCTTTTATCCAATATAACTTACATTGAATTAAAGGGAGTATAAATGACTTTTTAGGTATTTTATTATCTAAAATCAATATTTTTATTCATAAATACGTGTGTACAAATACCTATGCCAATGTTTAAACTAATCCTTGTAAATGAAGAATTTATTATCTTTATATACATGGGACGGGTAGGTCGACGGAGGCTTCCATGTAGTTCCGCCATCTTGCAAAACTATAATAGCAGAGAGGGACAAAAAGTACTAAGCCAACGCGTTTCCACAGCGCGTTTTCGGTCAGAGCCAGAAACGCAGGTGCAGAGCAGTGAGAGGCGCTTGAAACTGCACCGGCAAGTTTAAAAGTCTGGATTGCATTCTTATTATGGACCATACATATGCCGCGCCACAGGAGAAGAAAACATCATCGCCAAAACAGTCAAAAATAGAACGTAAAAGGAAACGTGACCATAGATTACAGAAAACAAGAGTTAATGTCGGGGAAGCTTTTTCTAGGTGGAAAGAGCTAATGCTTGATAAAGATTTCAAAAGAGATGCTGAAGTGGCCTGTTTTCTTCTCGACTGGTAAGTCAGTGTTACAATCTATATTATATATTTTTTTATATCTAACAATGCATATAATTCAGAAAATATAACGAATAAAGAAGACATAACTACTAATTACAATATTTCATGTTTTCCACAGTCAGTAATTCATACTGTAACATTCGTTTGTTAGTTGTCATGTTGCAGTTTGTTTGAAAGAACACACCTGTTCACCTGAAGGAAAACTCGACGAAGTGCTATTAGAAGACGTCCTGTCAAAGCTTTTTGGTACATATCGCCTACCGTAGATGCATTTGAAAAAGCGAGGCGCTGGAGAGCAAAATTAGTTTGAATGCAAAATACAATTTCACCACTAGATGGGAGTAATTCCTACTTACTGTCCCTTTAATGCATGCAGTGTACTGCATACATTTGATCAATTCCTGCATTGTTTGGGAATCAAACCCATGACCCTGGTGCTGAACTGACTTTAGCTGGGAAAATGACTCTGTTATTGTCTTCTTGTGTTATTGGCAATCTATTTTCTTGTTTGACTTTGTAAAGCTGTTTTGACACAACCAGTATTGTAGAAAGCGCTATACAAATAAGCTGACTTGACTTGGTTTTGCAGGCGCCATGTTTCAGCTTAAGAAATGTTCCAGTTTAGGGATAAAAAAAAAAAAAAAAAAAGTCATACATTTTGTATGCTTTCACTAGCTATAGAAAACATAGTTGTTAAAAATCACCAAAACATTTTAAACGTGGGCTGTGCATGTGCAGAAAGTTTTTTTTTTTTTTTTTTTTTTTTTTTACAGCAGTAAATATGGGAGCATTGGAGTTAAAAAAAAATTCACATCTGTTCAATGTGGTTTAACGAACTCGCATTTGGTATTTGTAAATCAGATATTCCCCAAATTACTTGAATCAATTTTTAATGCATGTCAGTGTAATCAGAACACAGTTTTGTACATTCCAGTTCCTCTTAAAGTAAATAATTTTTCTGTTTCTCCATCTCTCTGAGATTGCCTGCAATACACACAGCGTTCTCTTGGGGATGGAGGACGCAACATGCTGGAAATGTTGATAACACGGCCATGAACCAGAACCGCCATAAAGAATTTCATTTCCTAGAACCACCGCAGGAGCCACAAAGCCTACAATCCTCCCCAGATGTCTTACACAACAGCTTCCCTCTGAGATGTTCCATAAGTGCTCACTTTGGACCCTTTTATAATGGAGCTTTTCAATAAAAAGTCTTCCCTCATGACTAGCTTTTTAATAAAGTGTTTTTCAAAGAAACAGAGGCATGTGCAACTCAAATATAGCTCTGACTGTTGGAATAACACTGGCGTGAAAAGGCATTGTTTCCCAAAGGATACTTTTCAATACAGAAAAAATGGTGTTGGTGGTGGTTTTAAAACAATATTCAGCATATTATTGTGTCGTGTAATAAAAAAAAAAAAGACCGGAAAGCTTTCACTCAGAAACTGACAGGTGCTAATTGCCTCAAGGATTAACATACATTTATGCAAATTTCTGCACTCAAATTATCCTCCTGCACCGCAAAACTACAGTCTTTCCCAAGCCATGCACACTCACTGGGAATCGCTCGAAGCATGACGGAAAGACAAACAACAGCTGGCATGTAAATATATCTTGTTAAATATAACCGTATCTCCTTCTTTGCCACCATCGCACCATCTGCAATCACTACTGAGGAAAGAACACGAGGGATTTTGGGTTTCAGATCACGTCCCGCAACATCATCTTCTCCCTTCATCTCTCGATCCGTAGCACAACCGGCACCCACAGCTGCCCTCTAATCCAGCTTTAGCCCTTCCGCTGATCAGGTGTGTCACTCTTAACACAACTTCATCAGCGCTGGCGGGGCACAATTGGTTGGATAAATGATAAAATTTCCACTCGATTTCATCTCTGCCATATTCCCCCTCTGTACCTGTGCTCTGTATCTGTCTTGTTGCTTTAAAGCCAACGCTGTGTTAGCACTCTTGTCGCTCGCCGTGTTTTGACACCATTCTTCTTCGGACCTGCTCGTTGGACGATCACTGTCTTTGCATGATCACTGTGTTTGCATTTTAGATTTAGAGATAATGATGGCTTACTAAGAAAAAGCAAAAAGAGCAAGATAAGACATAATCTTACTGAAGCACCACTCACCTCCTCACAGCAATCTGATGTCCTTTAGGATGGCTCCTTGGGCAGAGGCTTAAAAAAATAAAAAGGAAACAGTGGTCAGTTATTTCATTAGATTTGTTTTATTATATAATTCAATTCTACTATATAACACGAAAAAAAAGAAAACTTTGAATTTACAGTCATCAAAAAGATTTCAAATGGCATCATTCTATAACATAACCATTTATTAAATAATCTGAAATAGATTCAACCATGAACTATAATTAGGTTTTGCACTTTTTATTTTTAATTGTTTGAATTTTCCAAAAACCTAAAACAGATGGTCTCCATCTACCCTTATATTATATATTTGTAAAAAATCCTAAAAAAATTTTTTTTATTAAGCAACAGTGCAGTCTAACATATGTGCAAAAATAAAACAAAATAGGAAGTTCATAATTTGTTTAATACAACTAATTAACTAATAATAATGGATGAAAAACACTAAACTAAAACAAAGAGACTCCAGAAAAGTATTTCCACGGTCAGAATTCAGAGTAAAGAGGCTGTTCAAATGTGACATTTGTGATTTTCTCACCATTTAGAAAAAGGCATGGTTCATTTAAACATATATATATATATATACACATTTCATTAAAAATATATATTTTTATTTTTATTATGCTGTTGTGAGTGATCAGTTTTGAGACTACAGGAAAGGCAGGTTTATTTCTATAGCACATTTCATACAGTTGTAATTTTAAGTGCTAAGTAGTAGAAATTGGAAAAAATAGAACAAATTAGTTCAGATGAAATAAGATTATAAATTAAAATTAATATGAGGAAAAAGAAAGTTTAAAATAAATAAAAGGACAATTTGATTAAAAAGCTATCATAGAATAAAAATAAAATAAAAACAAGTTGTCCTTTATGATTAGCAGCAACGTCAAAAATGTTAATAAATGAATCAACATAATAAATAATTTATCTTTATGACATTTTGCATGTCAGAATATCAGCATTTAAGTATGACCCACAAAAGACCATCATAAACAATCAAACAAACAAGAAAATTAATACTAGTTCCTACTGAAAGATATGATTTATTAGTGTGACTGTTTGAGTTAGTCACTGCCCAGCACTGCATCACCATCAACTCTGCTAACGTTGCTAATTCAGGTCCTCTGCTGTCTGGTTTATACTCTCAAAGTGCCTCAAATTAGCCAGCCCTGTATTCTGTACTTCACAGGGCTTTTTTGAAGTCTTTTCTCTTAGATCAAGTTGAAGAAACTTCCTACTTTCCACTTGCTCATTCAGTGTTTATAAAAACCTCTTAACCCCTCAAGACTTTGAGTCCTTCATTGGCAAGCTCGTGGTTCTTGGATCGGCTACACTCATTGGCATGCAGAAGGGTCTCTAAGCCACTCGTTGGCACACGTGCTGATTGGCTCGTCACTGTGTCATTCACAATGGTGATGACAGTGCCCATGATTCTACGGGTAGAGCTGTTTTTTCCAGTGCCCGCCTGTCCGTATGCCTCTCCGCCCTGGAAGTCTGGCACTATCTGTGAAACCCTTCACGCAGTGCATCTGATCTGTTGCACCTCTCCTCAAACATGTCATCTAAATGCTAAGCACTCATGCTGCATTGTTAAATGAAAACAACAAGAACAGCGAAAACAAACAAGACAATCCTGCAACTAGCTTGATTTTTTTTTTTCAATTTCTTTTCTTCAAGATCCTAGACATATTCTTCTTTCTCCTGGAGATGTGAGGGGAATTCTGAGAGTGTTATCATGTAAGCTCAGTGTGCACTACTGTATATGGTTTTTACCACAGTTTTGCAGTCAAAGACAAACTTTGGGAATAACTCTGAATGCATGGTGTGACATACCTGTAATCGACAGCAGTTTAATTTTTAATTTCTTGTTTCTTTTATGTATTTTTCAGTTCATTTAGTTTATTTTTCTGCATTGGTTGTTTTTCCTCTTTATAATTTTGTTCTGAAGCTTAAATAAATAAGAAAGAAAGAAATTACATCGGTTTGTCCACAAAATCCTTTTTTTCCGTCAGCTACATTAGACTGCCAACAAATGCTAATTTGGCGCTATGGCTGATACAATAGAGTGCAACAGTCTGTCCACTTTTTCAGCAGCCTTGAGAAGAAGCTGGAAGAAAGTATTTTCCCATTGAGTCTTCTTCTGAGATTTATAAGCCATAAACCAAACCAACCAGCTATGAGGTGAAATCACAACATTACAAATTTTGATTTGAAACAAAAAATATTCGTGAAGATTGTGAACTTAATGGTTTAATGAGGGAAAGAACTACTAATACAGAAGCAATATATGTTAAGTCTATTACAAAATATGCATAAAAATATTAAAGTCATTCGAGAGCGCAAGGAAAGTGACTCTATTGCTGTGTTCAAAATACTTCCCTACTATATAGTATGCAATAAATAGTATGCTAAAAGAGTAGTATGCCATTCTTTTGGCTCCACTTGTTGGTCCTGATTCTCTGAATGATGGAGTTTCTTTGCAGAATTATGGGTAATGTAGTTTTTCACCTGGAAATCCACTGCTGAAAAGGATTATTTCAAAAAATAAGGTTAAATAATGCGAGCTGATGCTTTTTACAAAAGCATATTTATATCATATCTTTTACATCAATTCCACTATGGAGAAAATAAATTGATTTTTTTTTTTACTTGTGAAACAAATGTTGCACTCTATTGATGATGTAAAATGCCTTGTCAGTGCTGTCAGTTGTGAAAAAAATCTGATCTCACTGGTGCCATATCGTACTCTCTTACAATTAATGCGACAATCATCAAGAACAGAAAACAAAATCAGACCGTATTATGCATACTGGTGTAGGGATGGCTTGCTTCTAACAGAAAAATCACTTAGAGAAGCAACCATGGCCCGCTTCTTGCGACTGAGTTTCTCTAGTGCTTTATGCCCGACTTGATATTGATTTGGTGACACCAACTCTGAGGCAAAACTGCTGAGGCAGCCACTGTAGGAAGCACTATTAACTGTTCATGCTAATTAATGAGCTAAAAAGGTGAAAGCGGTCTCCTGTGGTAAAGTAGGATGGAGGCAGAATGAGAGTGCATTAGAGAGCAAGCGAGAGGGATGTGGAACGAAGGAGCCATTTCTTGTGTCTGCAAACAATCGGCTGAAACAGCTCCTCTGTTAGCATGTTACCACAGGGGATTGTGTACCACCCCATGTCGTGGGGCATTAGTCTGCAAGAGGAAGATGAAGAATATGTAAACTTGCCTGCTAGCAGAGAGGCCCAGATTACAAATGTGTACTTTGCTAATTGAGCAGATTAGCTATCATTAGTGCAAATGATGCTACTGCTCCAGGTGCTAGCATCACAGGAGGTAAAAAGTTCTTAACGGAAACAATATTATTAACACAATGCTATTTACTCTCAGAAAGAGTAAATACAGCTCTGTTATCTTTAAAAACTACCCCATAACATACTCACGAAAAAAATAATTCTGTGCACTCTAGCATAAGAAGATAACTGACATGACAAGGCCTGTTTCACACATCTATTTGGATCCCATCATAAGAGGCTATAGCCAGTTCAAATTAATATTATTATGGCCTAATGGTTAGAGAGTCGGACTCCCAATCGAAAGGTTGTGAGTTCGAGTCCCGGGCCGGCAGGAATTGTGGGTGGGGGGAGTGCATGTACAGTTCTCTCTCCACCTTCAATACCACGACTTAGGTGCCCTTGAGCAAGGCATCGAACCCCCAACTGCTCCCCGGGCGCCGCAGCATAAATTGCTGCCCACTGCTCCGGGTGTGTGTTCACAGTGTGTGTGTGTGTTCACTGCTCTGTGTGTGTGCACTTCGGATGGGTCAAATGCAGAGCACAAATTCTGAGTATGGGTCACCATAGTTGGCTGAATGTCACGACACTCACTAATTCAGCAGCAAATCAGTATATTATAATTATTTCTGCAAGATCATGTGACACTGATTACACTATTTTTGTACATACAATGAATGTCTACAGCGTCCAAACACTTGCTGACTTTAAATTTTTTTTAATTTTTCTACAGGTTGTGCAGGTCTGAAATTACATTTAGGTGAGTAAATGATGGCAGAATTTCCATTTTAGGTTGAATTAGCAATGTAGAAAAATAATAAAATTACATAATGATCAGATTAGCATTGTTTAATGTAAAATGTTAACGTGGGGACCCATAAGGTTCAAACTGTATGATTAGATAATTCATTAGGTGCATGAACTAACAATGAGCAGCATTTTAATTTCATTCATTGTCTTTCACAGATATACTATTGTGCATTCAAAGTACATGCACTGTTTATTAATGCCACGTAAAAGCACGATGTAAGACACCGCAATTCAATTTCTCTGCAGTTCTGCTTTACATATGCTGTGTGAAACGGTCTAAGGATGTCATTTGGAAGAGTGCGGCTGTATTAGTGATTTTGTAACCGTGGGAGACATGCATTAACACACTTACATTAGTCTCCATTTCCACAGTAACAGCAGGCACGGCTACGAAATAAAAGCGATATGCGCCCTTTTGCAGGAGGTGGCAAGGGCCATTCCTCCGACTGGCCTCGGTTGGATTTTGAATATAAGGATTTATTAATCTCCAACAGTAGCTGCAAGAAGAGCAATTAAAGCAATTATAAATCACTGGCAAACTACAGGGACGAACTTGATAGCGGATATTGAGTAGCTTTTGACTGCTAAATGCAAGTCAGTGAATAGTTAGCAGACATTTCTCAGACTTTATCAAGCATCTCATTAAAATTGATTTCAAAAAGAAGCAGATTCCCTGGTGCGATATGCACTTTTCAAGCCGCCTGTGGGAGTCCAGGTCACAAAGGAGTGAGAATGATTCTCTGGCTTTCCTTATTTCTTTTGTTCTCTGCTCGATGCAGGGCTCACACAACAAAGAGAGTTAATAGAATGAATAAAGGAATTAATAAATTAACAGATTTATATACATGAATGAACTATAAAGAAGGTTTTAGACTCCATTCCCAGCTGCATTCGTTCATCTCTTGGTATTCGAATTCTCTGAAATATCAATCACTACAAATGCATTATTGAAATCACCTTTTCTGGAAGATGTTTCAAATACATTTTTCATCTTTTTGGTTACCCTGCATGCAGAAGATTAGAGTAGACTCTCCTCACTCTATGTTAATATGTCTTCCAAAATAGTAGGAGGAGGACAATATGAGACATCCTATGATCACGGCCTTATAGACCTGCATGAAACATCTCCAAATATTCCTCAGGGACACGTGAAGCGCTGCATGTGGGATGCAAAAATGATAGTTCAAAGAAACCCTGGCAATCCTTCAGATGGAAAACGGCTTAAACATGGTCTAAGTGACGGGGCGACTGGCTGAGAGGGGCTTCTGACGGGAAAGAGAGGAGGTCAAAACATAAAAGAATCATTTCAAGAGGGAGAGGGGGCGGAGGGGGAGAGCTTTATGAAATCAAGAAACCATTATGCTAAGAAAATTTTAAGAACCAAACGTGCGTTTAATTCTCTCAAACCATTACAAAGCAATCTGGATCTGTCGACCGGCTAAACCAACAGAAATGGGAGATTTAGATGTAATTGCCAGTGTTGTGTTGCACTCATTCTCTTTGCTCGGAAATAAACAAAAAACATTTTGATATTGATTAGAGGCAGCTTTGATAAGGCAATTACTCATAACAATCCCCTTGAGGAACAAATACATATTTTAAATGCATGGATGTGTTCGGGGCTTTTCAAAGCATTTGAATATCAAATATAACAATCAAAATACATTGCATTACCAACACAGACAGATTTTCTATGTGTTAAAGAAGTGAAACAGATCTGTCAGTGCAGTAGATAAAGTTATATTCAAATACAAACAAGTCTAAATATCCTCATTCAGTTTTGCGTCACAAGTATCCAGTTTAAGGCATTTATTAAGACAGTTCACAGAAAATGTAAAATTCTGTCATAATTACCCACCCTTGTGATTTTAAATCAGCATGACTTTCTTTCTTTGTTGAAGACAAAAGAAGATATTTTGAGAAATTTCTCAGTGATGAGAACTGGAAATCAGTGGTAACCAAAACTGGTTACAAACATTTCTTCAAAATATCTTCTTTTTTCTTCTTCGTTTGGAACAACATGAGGGAACTATTGCTTTATTATTTTTCCTGGAACACTAGACAAAAACGTCTTAATGATTAACATTAATGATCTGTGAATTTCTATTTTGGTAACTCGGAAGAGAGATAATTCAAATAGCAATTGAACTTTCATAATGCTTACTTCAAAATCCTGCATAAAACAACGTCTTTTTCCCCCTCAATCATAAAATAGGTTATCTTCATAAAAAGTATAATATAGCTTTCTATATGATGCTAAAGCCTAAAGGTCAAATCATGTCTTATTTAAAACACAATTTGTTCTTGTAAAAATGCCTGAGACTGCATTAAGGACACTAACAATCGTCATAATTTATGGAGAGCAATTTATAAGCCTTACGGAGAATTTTGCAGCCACATCATCTCAAGCAAGTACCACAATGCTTGTAAAAAAAAAAAAGAAACAGTATGGCCTCTCATCAGTTTGGCTTGTAAAACTCTTTTTTTGATGACTTTTTGAAGTGCTGTTTGAGGTTTGTTGACATAGAATCATGAATTTTCAGTTAATTATTCAGTGATTATTCACAACTGAACGGGTGCAGATATAAACCATTAACAAAATAAAGAATTAACCTTTCATTTCAAGGGCTGAATGCAGTACAATCATGCTAACAATAAAACATGTTGTTTGTGTATATAATTATATCATAAGAATCAAATAAAACTGCATCCACACTATAGGCTTTACAAAATCAAAGCCTGCAATGGCAGAAAACAAGGATAGATTTCCAAGCATCACTCCGCTGAGAGTAAGGGTGTTTTCCTTTTTGCTAACACCTTGCCACTTCAATTACAAAAAACACCCCATTCTAGCACTCAACTAATGTATTTCTCTCAATTATGAATAAAGGCACACACTGCTGTGTTACACAGGCCCCTTTGAGGACCCACAGAGCTGAATTTGGAGGCACTCCTCCCCACGGATGAGGTAAAGCTGAATCAAAACAGGCGACCCGCTGTGCAACGAGCTCCGCTCCATAAATGTATTCAATAAAAAGAAGAGCGGAGAGATTGAAAAGGGTACAGATTCTCAAAGGATTGCCAATTCTCCAGTGTGTCAGATATTTAGTGGCCTCTAACAGTGCAGGCGTGCGCAAACGGAGGCAGACGTGAGCGGAAAGCGAGCAGGCAGAGCGGAGGAGTCGGCTCGTGGATGAGACGCTGTGTTTGCTCTGACCCTGTCCCAGCCGATCTCACAGAGACGGCCCCTTCCCTAAATACAACTCCTGGCTGAAAACAATTGCCTTATACCTCCGCATCGCTCTTTGCCTACTTCTGTACATCTCATTCATCCTTTCTCTCAGTTATGATGACTGTGCAGTGACAGAGAAATGCTATTACCCAGAAGAAACCGACAGAGAAAGACACGCCGTCAAAAAGGAAAAATCACAGACAGAGGCACTTGCACAGGTTTACATTTGGAGGGGAATTCAGTTTCTTTTTGGTGTTTGACTAAAATTTAATGTATATTTGTTTCAATATAACTGTATGGCTTATAATAACACAAATTGCTTCAAAGCGGCATTACAGAAACCAGAAAAATAAAGAAGATAAAAGGACAGGAAAATCATGCCTCCGTGAACAAGCCCTAAGGCAACAACAGCAAGGAAAACCCCCTCGAATGAGCATCTGAAAACTGCAAATTATCTGGATTTTGCAGAAATTACCATTTTAAGAAACCATGTGGTTTTTTTACTTATCAGGGTGGTGCTACATTGAAAACTGAACTGGGAATGTCTTTTAAATTCCAGTTAAATTATTGAATTTGAATTGAGGAACCAAATGGAATGCTCAATCGCAATTAAATTTTACTTAAGTTGATTCAAACGAACTGAAATTTAAATAGATTCATAACATGTTGGATTGAAAAAGCATTGTTTGATGTGAAAGTTTAAAAAAGCCTAAAGTTTGAAAGTTTAAAGTAGGGATCGGCGTATCAATCCTGAAGTATCGATATATATTAAATACTGATGTGAGTATCAAAAGTATCGATACCCAAATAAAAAAATATAGATACTAAGATGTGTTTTTGTTTTTTTTGTTTTACCAGTGATTTTGTTTATTTACAATTAATGTGTACAATATGTATTGAATTGGACAAACAACCTGTGCTAGCGAATAACTGTGTAGGACAGAACTAGTTTCCTGCTCATCTGAACACACGCAAATGCTGCAAGACAGAACCAATCAATCACAGAGATCGTTCACTCACTTCTGACAGTACATTCAAACACTCCGTTTCCCAAAAGTATCATAAGAAACCACTGATGCTTTTGGTAATGGCAAAACAATGCTTATAATAGGACAGAAAAAAAATGACATGCTTGAGTTATTTCACAATAAATGACTAGAAATTGTAGCCAACATAATTTGTGCAATTACATTTATTTAAATTGAACATTAAAGGTTCATATTGATCATATTCTATTCTGTAATATTAATGGATAAAAATGCACACTTCACAAGATCTCACAGATGGATTCGTTTGCAAGGTTTGTGATATTAAATGTTCATTAGTCATTCAAAGATTTCTTTAAATTATATAAATGCGTATTTGCTTAATGCTGACAGCAAACGAGAAAGTATTATAATGTTTGCCAATTACTAATAATATAAAAGTAATCCTTATAATACTTTTTGTATACATTAATTCTTTGTTTAACCGTTCTATCTGATTATTAGAGACTTCTATCCATATTAGACAGAACTGTGCTCAGGCACTGCCGTTCTCAGCGCTGTCAAAATAAAAGTCTTGAACACATCGGCCAAGCAGAAAAACTTATCGGCAATGGCAATATTTGCAAAATTACAAATACTGGCCGATATATCGGCCTTGGTGGACGACCACTAATCTGAAGTATGAAAATTGTCACTATTACTCATGTCATTCCAAACCTGCAGGACTTACATCTTTCTATGAAACACAAAAGAAAATATTTTGAGAAATGTGTTTTCCCCCACTCCATTCAATTGAAGTCAGTGGACAGTCAGTGGTCATCTTCTTCGAGAGGGTGAGTAGTTTTAATTTTTGGGTGAACTTCCTTTAATAAAGTAAACCGGTTTAATTTTAATTGCATTAACTAATTTTTTATTTTTTTTGCTTTGACCAAATCCACTCTCATGCAGAGAAGCTAAATAAAAGCTGACAGAGAAAACTACATGTTGAGAAAACATCCATTAAGGCCCTCTAATGACTCTTCCTTGGGAACTTCCTGTTTCCTGCAAGAGCATTATGTTTTCACAGGCACTATAAATGACATGACAGCATGACTCCGTGGTTTGTAACCGGACAGAGTTCATAAGCGGCCCACCCACTCTCAAGCCCTTCTCCTCAGCTTCGCCAAGTATTCGCACTCTCATTCTCTTAGTTTCCTATTCATACCCATCTCTGTGAATATCTCCACAGCGCATGACATGCCAAAGCAGTGGGCTCTCGAGACTATGGCAAATTTGAACCTTTCAGCAGTTCACTAGTGAAGACAAATGGCCAGCGTGTTTAGGGGCACTTGTGAGCGATCTGTATTAATGTCTGGCAGGGATTCAGCGTTCTGCATATGCTTACTCCATTAGTGGGTCAGAACCTGGCTCTGTCTGAATCCCCTGCACGCGGGGAGGGCTGAATATAGGGAAGTTGCAGGTGCAAAGCATGTGAACGCACATTTAAAAGACATACACACACTCCATTTGCACACATTTTCTGGGCTCGAGCCTACGAAACACTGCACAGCTTTCTGCTCTGTCTGTTGCTGTGGTTTTGCTACTCCATGACATATTTTCTATTCAGTCAATATTTGCATGAATACAGCAACTTTATTACACAATCACAAGGCAGCGTTGTTACAAACTGCAACATTTACAGATTCAGTCCCACTCACAGCAATTTCACTTTTCACTTCTTTTTGGAAAGCTCGTAAAACTATGAAATAGACTTGTATTTTAGCCGCGAACCTGCCATTGAGATGAATGGCAATGCTAATGGATAGCTTTCTCCAGATATTACAAGCAACCTATTTCCTACATAGCTGTGCTAGTTTAAATTTTCTCAAACCACTGCGTGGTCTTTTTCTTCTCACATAATAAAATAATAAATCAGTTAATATTTCATGTGCCCTTATTTATTCAAATTGTAAGCAGGCATGTAATAAATTAAATAATCTACAGTCAGCTGATCTTCAGCACAAAATAAACCCCTTTAGGCTGATACAAGACCCCTTGACAGGGTTCTGACCACACTATTGAAGACTGTTTTGTGTAAAATGAATATTGATGTACATATGAATGATATTTTGTTTATTTGATTATTGCCAATATGTGCATATCATTAACCTTGTATGGCCTGATATATCAAATAACAGTAAGGGGAAAAAAAACAGTTTTGATATGTGTTTTATATTTTGTATTGCATTTTGTACATCAAGACTTTATGGCTCATAATATGATATGATAGAAAACACCCCAGCTTTATTCAGAAGCCCAACTGAGCAAAAATATGAAATTTGTGATGTTGCTTTATATTTATATTTGATTAAAGATTAAATTCGTACAGCATGTAATATCAATCAATGAGATTTTATAACAGTATAGCAGAATACATAAATTGCATATAAAGATATGTAGTATAATCTTAGTAAAAAAAAATTGTCCATTAAAAAATGTAACATGATACAATACAATTATTATTGATTTAAAAAAGTCTGATGAAAGCCTCAATAGCAAATATGATGTATCATATTTGATACTCATATTTTAACATATTTTTTCTAAAAAAATAATGTATGGATTCAGGTTTCAGGTTCAGGTTATTGCAAAAATCATTACAGATTTCATGGCAAAAAAAAAAAATGTGTACTGTGAACTAGTATAATTTTTAGAATGATACTTACAGGCCTTTTACTTGCTAGAAGAGTACAAACTATCAATCAGATGACAGATGACATACTACAGTAGTACATGTACAACAGGTTTTCAGCTAAGTTTTGATCTTGTTGAAGCCTTATCAATTCCCATCTTAAATATGATACTATGTAGGCTGTATAGGGTTAAAACATGAACATGTCAGCATTACACCGACTGCCCTGCTATCTAGATCACCATTAGCCATTGAAAAACCCATATAGGTCAGCAATTGCAACTAAATTTCCTCTTTCACGGTTTTGTAAGAACGTACAACCTTCTTTATTCCACATCCACTGATTTATGAACCATCTCCTTCACTTTGTAATCATACAATCTAACTAATTTCCTGCTAGACCTCACAGAAGCATATCTATATCGCTCCTAAGAATAGCTGTCACAAATCTGCCGAAAACTACCTTTCCTGACACCGTAACACAGTAGCATCCAGTCTACTGTAAAAAGAGGCATTTTGAAAGGATACACTCTCTCGCTCTCTTTCTCTCATAAACACACACACTCTAAATGCAATCACACACAAATGGACACTTATCCATAATCACGCACAGAAGTAAACATCTGCACATACACACAGACACATTTCAACTCCATACACACTCATGTAAGTAAACGACTCCCATGCAAACTCCTCTCTGCTGTCAGACTAGATTATACGGTGCAGGAAACAGGGGCATGAAATCTGCGGCAGCTGCTCCAGGCTGAGAGACACAAGGCTGCGGGCACAGACACACGCAGATTAGACACACACACATGCCTACACAACCACATAAACACACTAACCAATGCACAAGTGCTAGTGAGCAGGCAGACAGACAGACACACACACAAGAAGGATGGTAAGAAAGATGGAGGGACGAATTCTATCGGAAAGTGAGCATCTCTACTCATTTCCAAGGGCAGAGCACTTCAAGTAAGACTTATAAGTAGATATTGAAAAACAATACATGGCATACGTCCCTGCCACTGTATTATGAACAAGACTGTTACCTTGATAACACAGCAGCAAAAATGATACTTGTAGTTGTTAAGATTGCTACAGCAAATCAAACTTTTGTGTAAAATATTTCCACTTCATGAGGTGCTTGATAAAAAAACGTGCAGAATATGTACACACATAAAAAAATAATATTTCCCAAATAAGCAATGAGTGCACGAGGATGAGTCTAAATCCCAGGTGAAATAAGGTTCATATACGGGTACTCCATCAATAATGTTGCGTCTCTAGTGAAAAAGTCATCTTGTCTGCATCAGGAGAGAAATATGCACAGATCAAGCACTGTTTACAAGTGAAAACAGTGGAGGAAGAGTTATTATGAATTATGGACTTGCATTTTTGCCAGAAGTGACAGTTTACAGTTATAATGCCTTTGATGGATTTGTTTATTACAAACATGCAGCTTTTCGCTTCTCGAAATGTTAACCCTCAAAGAGGCATCGAATCGAATCGAGACTCAGGTATCGCATTTGTCTCATTTGGACATTCAGAGGCTGTGTAGTGAACGTTTTGACCAGCATTGATTCGTCAAAGAAATCTAGGCATTTTGTTCCTCTGCGCAAAACATGAATGATCGATGAAGCTTAGACCCACCACCATGCCCACATTGGTTCAAACTGTCATCTATTCATCTAGATTTAATTAGTATTTTGTTTATTTTTTATTAGTTTTTATTCTTTTTAATATATTGTCTTATGAATTTTAATTTTATTATTTCGTCAAGTTAAACTATATTAAAATGAAGAATGCTGTCTAAGCAACTAGTTGAATAAAATTTAAAAGGTAATATTTATTTTATTTTAGTTAAATATAATAACCCTGATGTGCACTGATGAATCTTGCACAATAAAAGTAAATAGGGCATATGTTGTTTTCACGCAAAAACAAATAAAAGCCAAGGCATGCATGTAAATGTTGCAAATAAAGTCATAAATATGCACAAAGCCATGAAAACTCGAGCCCTCTGAATAACGCATGAATGATTTCAGCAACTCTGTCTGAATGGCATAACCCCTCTAACCTGAGCAGAATCACACTTGTTTAATATTCAGACTCGTTTCCTCTATATCCATTTTTTCTTTCTTTCTGAAAACACCCTCTAATTCAGCATATTTGCTCTTTTTTATTTTGTGCAGTAGTAACCTTAAAAAAAACACACAAAAAAAAACAGAATGACTCAAGAAATTATGGGGCAGGAGCCTGCAGGGGCATTATGACCCAAACACCCCCTGAGCTCTGCACTTATGCCTGTGATGTAGGCAACGAATTACAAACAAAGATTCACATCACTGGGCTCAATGGATCTCCAGTGCAGCCACTCACACAAATAGGAGCCTTTCAGGATGAACTTCTAAAAAAGGTGATTTTGTCTACTACACTTTTTGCTCCAATTTGAATCTAAATTCTAATTCTTATTCACATGGCGAATGCACAAAATAAAACCACTGGCTCAACTGTTATATGCAAACTTCCTTCTGAAATTCCTGATAATACAAGCACTGGCTATTTTCTTATATATATATATATATATATATTATATATATATATATATATATATATATATATATATATATATATATATATATATATATATATATATTATATATATATATATATATATATATATATTATATATATATATATATATATATATATATATATATATATATATTTTTTTTTTTTTTTGTTGTTGTTTTAGAAGACCATGGCAGCATTTATTTGATCAAAATTACAGTAAAAACACTAAACTGTAACTGTGAAATAATATTACAAATGCAAATATGTATTGAATTTATTGTAAAATGTAATTTATTCCAGTGATGCAAAACTGAATTTTCTGCATCATTACTCCAGCTTTTAGAGCCACATGATCCTTCAGAAATCATTCTAATATGCTGATTTTGCTGCTCAAGAAACATTTCTTATTATTATGGATGATGGAAACAGTTGTACTGCTTATTATAAATGTGGAAACCATTTTTTATCAGGACTCTTATGAAACAAGATTCAAAAGAAATCCAAAAGAACAACATTTATATAAAAAATTTGTAACAACGATTAAATTAATAATGAATTTAATGCATAAAATGTGCTTTATGTTTGTAGATAATTCTTGACAAAATCTCCAGTGCTAATGTGGTATTGATCAACTAATTTTTACTAGGGATGCACCGAAATGAAAATTCTTGGCCGAAACCGAAAACCGAAAAAGAGAAAACCAAGGCCGAAAACCGAAACCGAAACACCGAAAGAAATTATGCCAATTATTAGTACCATTGCATTTATTGCTATGACCGTGTACTAACTTTACTAAAATTAAGACATTGCAATTGCATAAATTAATATTAAAGTTTCAAAGATAATTACAATTACATAACTTATTTAAAAAAAAAAACATAAAAATACACAATTAAAAATGATGCAAATATTTATTAAGCACATTGCAACAATGCACAGTATAAAATAAAATTCAAACTAAAAATGTATCCCACTCATGTGTATATTTAATAATAATGTACAGGCCTACTGGCCTGCAGAAAGGTTTTAAAATGAACATTTCTCTCATAAAAACAAAGTGCATTTAGGTGAAGTGCATTTGAAATTTTTCTATGTAGGACTAGAAAGTGCATTACTTCTCCAGTTGGCAAGACTGTTATCACTTCTGGGGATGGGGACTTCAGACAGATAACCATCTAGCTGTTGAGCAGTTGAGCTTGTCATCTGCCTGACATTTGAGAAATATTTGAGAGAGTGTATTTAAATAGGGCCAGGGCATAAATAAACATTTTTATCAAATTAAAGCAGAAATCTAGCATAAATACGGCTACAATCTGATATTATGTATGTATGTTTGTGTGTGTGTGTGTGTGTGTGTGTGTGTGTGTATATATAGTAGCCTAAGAACAAAATAGCCAACGTATTATTATTATTTGAGGCACTTTCTTGCAGAATTCCACTGAACATATCAGACAACGATGGTGCATGCCACTCATCTGGTGCAGAGACCAGTCTTTTTTTCTGCGCTCTGATCAGTCTCCTGCGCTTGGCGCTTCTCCGTCTCCACGCGGGTTCTCCGCATCCAGCGCGGCCTGGATCATTTCTCGTGCGCGCTGCCTTATTTCCGCATCCAAGTAATGGTCTTTATAACGCGGATCAAGCACATTCGCGATGAAGTGCAGAGGATCCGAAAAGATCTCAGTGAGACGTGTGCTAACGGACTCTATAAGACTGTACTTTTCTTTGTTTTTACTTCGTGATCCGTCTTAATTTCTTTGTTAGGAGACGCTTTAGTGCTGCGAATAAAGGAATACGAAGAGAGAGAATGTTCTCACTGGTGAATGTCGCGTGGAGCTCGTTGTCTGCCTTATGCAGGTGCACGTGCAGGTCGCGGTTTCTGTTTGCGTCATCACAACATTTCGGCCGTGTTGTTTCGGTGATAAAAGTCTATCGGCCGAAAACCGAAAAGGCCATTTTCGGCCGAAAATTTTCGGTGGCCGAAATTTCGGTGCATCCCTAATTTTTACCCAATTTTGTTAAAGAATTGAAGACAAAAATGTTTTAATAAAAGAAAGGTGGAAAAAAACTGTTACTGACCCAAAAAATTTGAAAAAAATTTGAACTGACAGTAATGTACATAAAAAGTTATATGCTATATATACTGAGTGTACAGAGTGGTAAATACTGTTCGCACCAAGAGTCATATTTACACTAAACACAAATAGTTATAGATGCTATTCATACAAAGTAAAAGTAAAACATCTGAGAAAAGATGGGTGGAGTTAACCTGTGCCAAAAGAGATGCATTATGTTTTAGTACACTGCTCCTTCATTGGTCTGATTAGTCAGTTGATGCATTCTGCTATCAAATATTTTACCATAAAAACTATTTAACCATAATTGACTGTTATCCCAGGCAACCAGTTTACTCTGTCTTTCACATCACTCTGAGGAGTCTTTCTTCTCTCATTAAAAATAATTACAAAACTAATGTACATTTACATTAAATACCATACAGTCAGAAGGTAATTATCACAAAATAAACGCGTTCAGGGTAATATAAGACCCCCTACATGTTGCTTTGTGGTCCTGATCACCCCGTCAGGGTTTATTTCGAAATAATGATAGAGGACACTACATTAACCCTTGCATAATAACTTGCATTAATACATAATGAACAACAACATCACATACTGCTAAACAGATCAGCTGCTGATGTAAAATATGTATATATGAATGTTTAAGATGTCTAATGATTTTTCTACAGTGTCTATATGAATGCTCATTAACTAATGATCCACTAAGCATTATATAAAGAAATTATGTCAGTTAATGTAAGTCATTAGAACGTGTTATCCCATGAGCTGAAACACAGGTGGTGTGAATGATGCAACATTGCGTCAACTAAGTGAATAAATTGAATTTGTACAGATATTTAGATTGTGTCTCACTGTGACGGTTTTAATACGGCCACCGCCTTTGGTGCAGGTCCATCCGGAGCGATTGAAGAGAAGTCCGCAGATCTCACCCTCTGAACACGGGGACATCTCACACCACTGCTTACTTTTCACTATCCGGGCTATAAACATAAAACACAGAAGTTTTTATTATTATTTTTTTTTAAACAACTCTGTCTTTTAGACTGTAACATGAAATAAATGTTAAATTCAGTATTGATGGAGTAATAGTTTCATAAAAAAAAAATCATCAAAACTAAATCATTGCACAACAAACCACAACAATCAATTTTCAACTTATGTACAAAACACAAACAATTGTTTAGAAAAGTACAGTACGTTTTTTTTTTTTGCCACCAGGCAATGCATCACAGAATAAATCATATCTAAATTTTATAACTATTTCAAGCTACAGGCCAAAGGTTATTACTGGTTCAAAATAAATAAATAAATAAATATATATATAAATATATATATATATATATATATATATATATATATATATATATATATATATATATATATTCTAAATGCTCTTTGTATTTGTTTAGATATTTTTGACAAATGTCACACAGTCTCCAATGCTAAAAAAAAAACATTTATATATTCTTTAAAAAAAAGAGGAATAAATAAGAGGAATAAATTAGGAAAAGGACAATTTGTATTTAATGTAATGTCTGTAATATTACCCCATTTTGTCTTTTAATGGACTTTTACAAAAGATTTTTTGTTACTACAAATCCAACAGGCATCACAAAATAACCACCCAACCTTTATATTCCACATAAAATATGGATTTGTGTATGAAAGTGGATTTGAGATTATGGCATGCATGTTTCAGTAAGCAGCCTGCAGGCCTTGATTCACTGCACACTTCATTATCTTCACGTCGTAGAACCAAATCGTCATACAACTCAAAGAGAGCTACATCAGACATGTGGATGCACTGAGGCTCTCGCTTTCAGTTTCCTTGTTTGCTCTGTCAAAACAGGTCAATGAGGATGTGGAGCATCAGACAATCAGAAGATGGTTGCGTCTTGTCTGCACACCAGGAAAGAATAATGACAAATGAGATGAAATGGAGACCTGATTTTTAGCGTCTTAGATGTTTCTACTGAAATAATACCTTCATTATCTCACAAAGCATCTAGGGATTCAGAAAATATTTCAAACTCCAGAATACCAAGGTCAATATGAACTGAAACATTCATCATCATATTCTTCCAAACAGTTATATTATCCATATTCATTTTATTCTATATAACTATGAGTCAATAACAGAATAAATTTCAGTTTCTATTTTCACTTCTCCGCAGGAATTAACACTTAGTTAATACTTAAAGGAATAGTTCATAAAAAAAAAAAAATCCATGATAACTCTTCCTCCAGTGAAAGACAATCTCCTGTTGTCCACTGTTGAAAACATTTGTTTATAACGGTTTACACTCTGTGAATATTTCTCTCCTGATTTCAATAAACGTTTTCACTGAGGAAAGCAATGTTATGGGTGAAGTCTTATATTTTAGCTGAAAACAATGGTTGTTGTTAAAAACATCCTTATGATAATTTTTTGTTCTTATAAGCATACAGCGTTTCACTTCACAAAACATTCATTGATGGGCTGGAGTCGTGTGGATTGTTGATTTTATCAGCTGTTCGGAATATTATTCTTATGGCACCCATTTACTGCAGAGGATCCATTAATGAACAAGTTATGTAAACCCTAAATTACTAATGTTACATTTCTCCAAATCAGTTCAGATGAAGAAACTAACTCATCTACATATTGGATGGCCTGATGGTGGGTAAATTTCCAGCAAATTATCATTTTTGCTACTCTTTTAAAGGGGTCATCGGATACCCAAGTTGATATGATTCTTTTACTTAACGAAAAGTCTGTAAAATAATTTGGTTAAAATTGATCAATGGTAGTGTAAAACAACACCCTTTTTACCCTGTCAAAAACAGCTCTTTTCAGAGCAAGCTGTTTTGTAGCATTTTCCTTTAAATGCAAATGAGCTCTGCTGACCCCGCCCCTCTCTTCCGAGCCGCTCTCTGAGGGACTGTTTACTTTAGCCACATTCATTGTGAAACTTGCTAATTAGCACATTATTAGGAAAGGCCATTTGCAAAGATTCATTAAAAAAACCTTACACTCACTTATTCTGTAGGTGAAGCTGGACCATAAACGATTTGCATGAACATATACGCATTTAGGTAGACCAGGGGTGCATTCCTTTCAAAAACAAATGTAATCCACAGTGTCTTTAGCTGCTAACATGTCAGGAGTAAATGATGACTGCTATGTTTAGTGTTACATCCGACAACAGAACACCTCAATCGCTTAGGAATCATTGTTGTCTACATCAGTGTTGGGCAGTAGCGTCGCTACAAGCAGCGAAGCTACTAGTTTAACTACATTTCTCAGTAGCTTGGTCGTAGCTTCGCTGCTTTCTGAATCAAATAGCTTTTCAGTAGTGAAGCTCTTTTTTTTTTACCAAGTAGTGCTGCAGCTTCCACACAAGCTACATTTTCGCAAGCATTTCTGAAGCTCAAACTCAAATCGGGAAAAACAACTGCTAAGATCGCTGATCCTGGATCAGTAGTGACGCGACGGCGCTACTTCATCTTGTTCGTGTTTACGGTGGATAGCAACCAACCATATTTATGATGCATTACCGCCACCTTCTGCTCCGGATGGTACCACTCCTTGGCCAGTCACGCAAAAAATTATTTGATGAAATGATGGCACAGGATGAGGTCGGAGAACAGTTAATCCCGAGGAGTGAGTCGCCGTGGCCGTACCTCGACAAGTACATGACACTGACCGAGATAACAGAGAGAAAATATGTTTTCAGATGCTGCTTGCAAAATTATCAGGGTCCAGCCTCTCCATTTTTTTGTCTGGTCTTGCATTTTGTTCTTCAAAGTCCTTCAGTATATTAAGCATGCCCATGCAACAGGTGCATACACATACTTGTGCGCACATTGTTAATTACATGTATTTTGATTGTTTTTGTTGCCAAATTGATAAGGAACACAAAAAATTATTAAACTAAACAACTACACCTGCCTATCTGTTTGACTGACAGTTTTGAGCACCGAGATTGCATTGACTTGTAATAAAACGTGTTCAACATAAAAATGTAATTTTAAAAGTAGCATAGATGTAGCAAGCTACTGTTGATGTAGCATAGCTTGCTACATTTCCCAGTGGGGTAGCTTCAGTGTAGTGAAGCTTCATTTACTATAGAGTAACTGGTAGCTTAGCTCACTACATTTTCCAAGTAGCTTGCCCAACACTGGTCTACATCTGTCCAATGGTGGACTCTAAGGTAAGACGCCAGTCCAGTCTGTGCTGAAACCCTACTGTCAATCAAACTATCATGGGAGGGGACTGTCTGTGTGACAGGCACATGAGATCAGCTCAATTTGAGAAAAGGGAAATTATTTAATGAGATACAAAATAAATAAAAAAAAAACACTGGGTGGATTTTTATCATTATAGGGTGGTTGTGCACACTGGCAACCCACATTTCAGTTCAAACAATTTGTAAAAGTGCATGTAGCATCTGATGACCCCTTTAATAAAACTGAACATGGATGTGCACAGAATACATTTCCAGGATTTAGATTATCCCTAAATTCTACAAAATCCTCAATTTCATTAATATTGTATCCCTGTGAGGCCTCAGTTCCTTGATTACTCAGTCCATGCAATTTCCTGCGCTAAAAAGCTTGTCCTCCTTTTAGAAATTTCCAGTCACCAGAGATTTAAGATATGTTTACAACCATTTTCTTGATCTGAAACACAGCAGGTCTTTCATGGCAGTCCTTATGAATATTGCGTGTGATAACGTTATCAAAGTTCCATCCCTGAATTTATCAAAGTAAAGTGGCGCTGCTGAAATGAAGGATTATGCCTTCAAACCGACGTGGAGCAAAAGCTGTGGACGGCCGTGCCAGCTCTACAGATCTCATCCAAGTCCTCTCATCCCCAGGGGTCCTAAAACAATCAAATCCATCCCACATCAAATAAACAAGCCTCCCTCTGAGGGACAGTATTCAAAAGCACAAATACAACTGGGCCATGAAGAAAGAGTGCTAAAGAAAATCAATGATCTTAAATGAAGCTGGAATGCTTCAGCGAGGTATTTAGCGTGTAGTCGGTCAGGGTGTCTGAGCTGCGATGCCTCATGCTGAAGAATGGCTATATTGAGTTAACGGTTGTGATTACACACTCCACCTGGAATCTAGTTGAAAGTAGTACTGTGGTGTGTGGACTAGTTTGAACATGTATGAGAAATATCTGCTGAAAGCACACATTGCACCAGAACACTAGGCATGATTTCCTCCCAAGTGGGAAATCTTGGCCCAACATGTGAAACATGTTGAATGAAAACATCATGCTGCTATTGTACCAGATCCATGTGACGAATAAAACTTTGATCTACTACTCATACTTTTTAAGTACTGACTTCAAATACAAGTAGCTATAAATACTGATAAGGAACTTGTACTCATACTAGACGCATATACAGTAGTAGCACTGAGCTGAGCTATAACACATAACTAAAACTATCTTCGATCTACAACATTAGAACAAATCTGTACTCATCCCGTACTGTCATAATATTGACTTAAAGACCTAATAATATTAAGAGTTTCAACTAGTACTACATTCTAGATACTAAAACTAGTAGTGTATTTGAACTAATACTGTTTTGTAGTACCTCAAGTATCTTTGCTCCAGAGACTTTAATGTAGTACTCATTCTTGCACTAATATTAAGACTTTGAACTAGTACTGGACTTACATATTGCAAGATCTAGCATTAGATCGGGCTCTGCACTAATCCTGGTGCTAATTTTAGTACTAGTCCTGACTTTGAACAAGTACTCACACTAGCTCTAGAAATGACCTGAATTAGTATACCTACAAAACAGGTTTTGAAACATCACATATTCTACCAATCCTGATTTTACCTCTCATACTCAGAACTGACTTTGAACAAGTACTCATATTAGTATTAGATTTAAACATGGCAAGCTCTGAATTTAAACTAGTACTTATACCAAGGCTAGATCTGGTTGTGTTGTAGTTCTAGTACTAATCTTGACTTCACATAAATGTTCTGACTTTAAACTAGTACTCATACTAGCACTGGAAATGTCCTTGAAGTAGTACACCTATTAGCCCAAGAACTAACTTGCACTAAACTAAGTAGTTTTTGATCTGACTTTGAACTAGTACACATAAAACAAACAATTTTAAATAATCACATTTTCTAGTACCTATCCTGACTCTGATTTAATATAAATATTCCAAAAATGTTGAAATAAACAGTACGAATTACTGAAATGTATCATATCCCATGTAATCGCTTAATCAGTGTTTCAGCTGCGGAAAGATGTTCATTTAAAAGCTTGTAAACAATGTCACATAATATTAATGTCACACATTCAGTGTTCATATAGCTTGTTTGTCCACTAGAAAAAGCACTCTAGAGAGAAGCATTTTGTTAAAAAGATACACTAAATTAAATATTGAATATAAAAAACAAGTTATTACAATATTACAACTATATTTTAAATCCTTACAGTATATTTAACAACAAATTTGAGAACAAACAAATTTATGACATTAAAAAGTTGATATACTTGTTTAATGCTAGACAACTTATGTGGCTATTTTCATGGAAAGGAAAAATAATGACTAAATTATATCTTTTTTCCTTCAATTTATTTTATAAAAACTCTAAAAAATTAAATTGGCTAAACTCTGTTAAAAATCTCTTTAAAAGAGTTCACAGGGTTAAAACCAGCAGAGTCTAATAAAACATGCTCTAGGGATAAAGGATTTCGCATTGAGAGCATGTTGGAGGATCTTCTCCTAGTATTAAAACTTGTGTTTCATCCTGGAATGACCTTTTCTATGGCAGGTATATAACAATTCGATCCCATTGGTTGGAAAATTGATAGAAATGTATTTTTCCAACATTGGGGCTAATTTCAAGGAGTTTGTCCATTATAAATAGATCCCACTCTGTTTGCCATTTGTTATTAACATAGGAACAAATTATTATTTCATAGCATGCAGGTACCCCCCAAAAAAACTGCTATTAAAATGATGAACCTCTAGTTCCAGCTGATTGTAAAAAATAATTATAAGTGCTGAGTGATAAATTTTAAGGGATAACATTGCTTGAACACAGGAATTTGACCCTGTAATTTAAAGAACATTTCTCTGCTCCATAGTCTTTATGTAGTGCAAAGTTCAAGATTGTGTTTGGGGGTTTATCACAAATGCAGATGATAAAACATTATGTGCAATTTAAATGTTAATATAATTAAATGTCAATATATAATTTTTTTTGAGCGTTGATTATTAAATATATTTGTAACTGATTAATAAATAAACTTAGTTTTGGTGTCAGTCTTTGGTTAAATGAAAACTTTAGTTTTGGGCTTTTGGTGTTTATGTAAATTCAATTTGATGCATCACTATCACTCATACTAGCACTAGAAATTACCTTTAATTACTATGCCTAGCTCTAATATTGACTTTTCCCTGGTACACATAATAAAAAAACTGACTTTGGACCATCACACATTCTAACAGCATCTCTGACTTTGACTTAGCACTTATACTAGTACTTGTGCTGACTTTGAACTAGTACACTGACTAGTGCTAAAACTGAGTTTGAGTACTGACCTGAACTGCTTCTCATTCTCACTTTGGCTTTAAACTAGTACTCGTATTCATATAAGCACAATTGTTTGCTTAGAACTGGAACGTATTCTCTCTGAAATTCAAACCTGGTTTTCCTCAGTTAATTTTGCTTCCCTTTTCATCTCAACATAAAATGGAAACACCTTGTATAAACAAAGCCAAAAAGATGCTGATCTAAAAACAAGCCTTTAATGTAAAATAAGAATATAGCCTTAATTATCATTAATGCATGTGAGATGCAAATACACATGCGTCTCATTGGGTATGCTGAAGTGCTCTAACTAGGCCACACAGGGAGCAGAGACCGGCAGATTACAGCACACACAGAGTTTAGCAGATATTTTCGTACCCTATTTGTTTCATGTGAAGCCTGATGAGGCTCCTGAGCCGCACTCTCCGCTGCAGAAGCAGCCAGTGAACACATGGCCTCCTGGGGAGCCGTGTGCCTCCCCTCCAAACTCACTGATCATTAACTGCTTGCAAATAGATAGAACAAGAATATTTTCTCTTTCAGGGTCACTGTATATGGGGCAGGCATATGCAAAGTCTCCCTAGAAATACACACACACAAAAAAGCAGTGGAACAAGAATCAATATAAACATGCAGCCGCCCACAAAAACTGATAATTTCCTGTTCCTCCATAGATGTGAAAAGAAGATACCACCCACTGACCAGTGTATCTGTGAGGAGAGAACAAGTCCAGCTTCAAATAGGATGAATCACACCCACACACACACCGTTTCCCATGATACCACCATTCTGCATCATGACTCAATTTGTCTCTCTGTGTGCATGCAACACCTGAGCCGGCTCCGTCCAGCACACCTACACCGATTCAGACGACTGCAGGGACCTGGCCCATGCATGCCCTCCCTCTCTCCCCTGAGACCCTTGATCATCTGCCCCCCCCCCCCCCCCCCCCCCGGACGCATCTGCCAGACATAGCCTCACCTGCAGACCAAATAGAGCTCAAGAGTGCATTGTTTTTCACTGCTGTGGGTTCAGGAAATATGTTTCCATTAATTTTCGCAGCAAAAAAACCTTCAATAAAGATTTAGTGAGGTGCAAACCTATAAATATTGGTGAGCTGCCTGAAGGACATCGACTAATCTTGTGACTAATCTTAACCGGAAGCCCTGAAGCATTTTTTACATTTGGATAATTTTTGCTTGAAGCACAGAATGTTCAAAAATAAAACGTGGTAGAGTCCGTAATTAAAGCACCACCACAAAAAAAAAAGAAAAGAAAAAAACTAACTAAATAAATAAATAATGAATGTTGTTCTTTTGAATTGTCTATTCATCAGCACAAATGTTTTCAAAATTGATAATAGTAACAAATGTTTCTTGACCGCCAAATCAGGATGTTAACAAGATTAGTAAGATTTTTGTAAAATCATGATCTTGAAACTATACTAAAATGGAAAACAGTTATTTAAATTGTAATATTCAAAAATTTTGCTGTTTGATAAAACAATAAATGCAGCCTTGGTGATCATAAGAGACTTTCAAAAACATCAGAAAATCTTATATATATATATATATGATGATGTTTTTGAAAATCTATCTCTATTCCATTATTACATTGTCTTGTATGACGATTGCAGGCTGACTGAAAGATGCTTGCAGGGCAGACTGTGCTGAATGAGGTTCTGAGAAACATTTGCATTCACCCTGCCATGTACTGTATAAGAGGTCCAACTCCTGCTGCAGAAAACATCCACCAAACAATGACACTTCCTCCTACACCATTCGCTGACTTCTTCACGCACACAGGCTTCAGTCTTTCCTCAGTTTGACAAGACCCAAATACATTAAACTTGCTCTCATCACTAAAGTGAAGATTGGATCAGCTCTCCTCTCTCCACACAACATGCTTGTGGCGAGTGGGGCGGGGCCGAGAGGCGTGGGAACGAGGAGTGAGGCCAGGTGTAGTGATTGAAGATGAGCTGCACCTGCGACCCACCGCCAGTATCGAGTCCCACGTAGGAGATGGAAGGATATAAAACTGGAGCGACGACCGTGAAGGACGAGAGAGGACCAGGCCTGGGACATTATTTTATGTTTGCTTTTTATTTGCGCATACCAGTCGTCCGCAAGGGGCTGGTGCGCTGTTTTGTGTTTATTTTGAATGTTAAAATTATGTTTTGATTGTGCGCTGGTTCCCGCCTCCTTCTTGCCGATGATTACAAAGATCTTATCGTTACAATGCTCCTCAGCAAAGATCAGTCTAGCCTTTTGATTCTTACTGCTGATGAGAGGCTTTATCACTTCAAAGTGTGCTTTCAATCCTACTTCTCTTAAACATACAGAGACGGATCCTTACCCGGTTCAGCATTGAACTGGCAAGCAATTCCGGCTTCTGTGTTGAACCGATCCCCTGTTGAGAGACTCTGCATTATCAAGGCTTCTCGAGCATTTTTCTTACGTGGACGACCAGCCTTTTTGGGGGACTTGAATGTATAAGTGTCATTGTAAAGCTGCAATATTCTAGAAATAACAGATTTGGAATGACCAACTTCTCTTGCTATGACTGAAAGGGTCATACCTTTGGCGTTTATCTGGACCACCGCCTGTCGCAGGGATTGAGTCATTTTAGAATGATCCACCATCTTGTAATCTATCTATGCTGCCAATTAAATAGGGTTTGTCATATAATTCAGAAAATTAGCACCAGGTGCCAGATTAACACCAATAATATATATTAGGGCTGCACGATTAATTGAATGCGACTGTAATGCACATCCTGTCAATTAAGTTGGTTTTGTAATCAGCAGTAAATCTCCATCACCTGCTTTCAGGTGCAGCAGCATTTACTACACAGAGCCGTAGTTCACTGACAAGCTACGCAAAATTGCGTTCATAATCGCAGATGATATAATCGCGTGATTATGAAATCGAAGAAATCATTCTGTGATTATGACAGCTGTTCATGTAGCTTGTTAATCCTTCTGTGACATGATGTGGCTTCTTACACAGAATAAGACACGCAGCATATTTCAAAGCAGTGATAAAGGCTATTTCGATTAGCATTGCATTATTATATACTTTATTATAATACACATTATAATAAGACAAACTCAGATAAACCATATTGTCGCAGTTGTGTGTATATTATTCACGTTAAATCAATGAAAACAGTCTTTTGTTTATTCAGCAACCACTATAGGGATTTCCTGGATTTCTTCTGAGGGGCATATTTGGATTTTCATATTTGTTTATATATTACATATACATATATACATATCAAGAAAATAATAGTTTAATTCATAAAAATGACCCATTCACAAGTTTACTTACGGTTGATTCTTAATACGGTGTTGTTACCTGGATGTTTCACAGTTTTTTTTTTTTTTTTTTGCTCTTTTCCAGCATCTTTTGCGCATTTGAACAATGACTGTATGACTTTAAAAAGTTTACCTTGGCGATTGTTTTTCCTTCTGGAGTACGTTGAGCATTTGAACCTTTTGTAATAGTTGAGTATGAGTCCCTCAGTTGTCCTCAGTGTGAAAAGATGGATCTCAGAATCATACAGTCACTGTTGGAAAGGGTTCAAATTACAGAAGATGCTGGAAAACCAAATAAATTGTGATAACCTAAAGGACATGTTTATTTTTCAAATCAAAATCCAATCATATCATTTTTATTTTGTTAATTTTTAAATATAAATGTAAATGAAGTTGAAATGACTTAAGGATCATTGTACAGAAGTAAATCCTGATGCTTCACCTCAACACTTATGTAGTTACCGATAAATCATTCATAATTTTACACTAAAAATCAATTTCATCATGGAAATTTCGGAATTTTAAATTTGAGAGTCCTTCAGGTGAGCTCTATAATGATACGAGGACTGAATGAGAAGAAGTAATAGATGCTGATGGAAGGATGGACCTTTGATATAATTTCTGCATTCTTTGAAACTTTAATGGTCTCTGTACTGCAGTCATGGGGTAGCCTGTAATTCTACAGCATGTGTGCGTGTGTGTGTGTGTGTGTGTGTGTGTGTGTGTGTGTTTGTGTGTGCGCTCTTGTTTTTTGTGACATATCAGGACACAACTCTGTATAATGACATGTGTATGACACATGTATTACAAGGAGAGAGTGACTTATGAGGACATAACCCATGTCCCCATTTTTCAAAACGCTTATAAATCATACAGAATGAGTTTTTTTGAGAAAGTATAAATGCACAAAGTTTCCTGTGAGGGTTAGGGTTAGGTGTAGGGTTGGTGTAGGGCAATAGAATATACGGTCCGTACAGTATAAAAACCATTATGCCTATGGGATGTCCCCATTTAGATAGCTACAGTAAGTAAACGTGTGTGTGTTCATGCAACAGGTCCTTCTTTAATGGATCCACTACTAATGGAGCATGAAGGTAGCAGAGAAAGCCAATAAAAATCTATTTCCCACAGCTGTAATTATGGTACTCTCTTGGTTAATTACTCTGGTCTTGCCGTTACAAAGTGCTTCTAATGTGTCGTTGAAGAGCTCAAACTGTAGCATTTAGGAAAAAACCCCATTGCACTAAAAAAACTAAATACACAACCCCAGCTGTCAGGAGATGTTTATTTGCTACAGAAACAATGTCTCCCATCATATTCAGGCTTACAACCTAAGAAAGGCTGAAAGCCCATGAGATACTCAGCCACATCCGGCACTCAGCAGAACAGACAGGCTCAAATATTCCTCCTAAACCACAGTGACAGACACAATCCAAAGATTACATTTTTTCTTTCCCTTTTCACCGATCCGTCATCCATCCTTGACTTTCTCTGACACAGCACACACCGCAGAGAGGAATATTTCTTTACATGTAGCAAGTCTGACTACTGTGTTATATTATGTGATACAAGATTTTGACATGAGACAAAAAAACCGTGCAATGCAAATTCAACAGTGAAGTCGAACAACATGACATGGCTTGTTGCATGCTGTGAACGGATATATCTGTGTCCACACAATGCGAGAATATGTGTGTGTGTGGGAAGCATCTCACCGTCCACGCATGCTGGTCGGGCCCGTGTGGTGCCAGCGATCTGTCCTCTCCGGCAGGCACAGCGGGCTGTCTGCCTAGCAATAGTGCGCTTGGGTTGACTGCTGTCTCTATTCAACATCACTATCTCACATGTGCCTACTGCCAACTGACCTGTGGAGGACACACACACACAGACACACACATTTATTTCAGAAAGCATGACATTAAAAATAAAGATCTCAGTAGTAAAATCTTGCCATGAAAATTTCAACATGAAGGTTTAATATCCCTTAAAATTAGCCTATCTTTGAGTGCATTGGTATGAACAAGTCTGAGAGTCATTGCCAAAGCAATCATGGAGCGAACAACATGGATGGCTTTCTGTGAAACTGAAACATTTAAAGGAACAGTTCACCGAAAAAATTAATACTGCCGTTGTTTACTCAACCTGATGTCATTCCAAACCTGTGCAACTTCCTTTTTTTTTGTTTGTGGAACACAAAGGTAATTTATAAATCAATAAAATGAAAGTGAATGAAATGTATGTCAGTCAAGCTCCAAAAATGACACCGCAAAAGTGGTTTGATATGTGTGCTATAAAATTGATTCATTTGACTCAACAACTATATTCAGAGTCCTCTAAAGACATACAATAGATTTTCATAAGGAATATTTTAAGAATAAGTCTTTGAGTTCTATGAGTTTACAAAACATGGGCAAATGATTCTTTTGTGAATCGGACTGACTCACTGATTCAGCTTCAGATGTTTCCCCTAGTTTAATACTGAAAAACACTGTTAATTGTGACTGTGTGCATTAAACAAAATTATCATTCATCAGAAGGCCACTTTTGGACCACATTTATGGTGCTTTTTTGGGTCCTTTTGAAAGCCCCAATCACCATTCATTGTATTTTCATGGAAAAGAACAATATTGACAATCAAGAATAACACAGATATCATATGAATTGGAAACAACATTTTGATTTGAAATATTATTTTCGAACAGACAGCTAGTCCAACAGAATACCAGGATAAAACTTCATTTTCTTATTGCCTGAAAATCACGTAACATTCATACAGTGAATGAGAGCTGTCATGCTTCAAAATTACACCAAAAAAATGGTTCAAATGACTCGTGCACTATAAGGATTAATAAAGAAGTGCACTACAAAGAAGTCAATGATTCTTCTAAGGCCGTACAATAGTTTTGCATGAGAAATTTTGTGAATGAATCATTCTTCTGAGTCGTTGAGTTCTTGTAAATGAATTGTTTGATCAAGCTCACAAATGATTCTGATGGTCTGAAAGATCCATTCATAAATCAGACTAATTTGGATACCTAGTTTAACTCAGTGACTGGTTGAAAATCTGTTGGTGTGTGGCGTGCTGTCTTTGTCACATCGTAGCACACCATACACTATAGGAGCAAGACGGTTAGATCTAAGATTTTTTGTCCTCATGTTTGTGGCCTCTCATATTTAAATAATCTTTTAGTGTCTACACAGCATAAGGCAGTGAGGCAACAAGTCAGCAACCTAAGGTTTGGGACGCAGTGAATGACTACAATTTAAAATTTGTCTGTGCCTTACACACAGCTATAATATATCTGAAGACTTTCTTATGGACCACTTTTATGCTGATCTTGGGTCCTTTTTGGAGCTTTAAAGCCCCAGCCATCATTCAGGTTGACAGAAAGTAGCTCTGAATATCATCATGCAATCTAATTTTCTCATTGTATATATTATGAAAATAATTTAACTTGAATACTAGATCTCTCCAAACATATCCAAACATCTGAAAAGAACCAAAATAGGCAAGCTAGCATCGAGCATCATGGAAAGGTTCAAGCAATTTTCTCATTTTGGCTCCTCAACATGAAGAAGATAGTTACCTCAGATCATTTTGAGGTGTCACTTAAATACTAGCTTTTCACTTTTCTAAAGGTGTTCATTGTTGTTCAAGCCTTTTATAAAGCAAAATCTCTTTCTTTTCCATCCTTCGAGACCACTTGCCCTCAAAGGTTTCTCTGACAGTCATAAATGCTTGACTGAGTATTTTTGACACTTTTAGTGTGCTGGCAAAGCTTACTACTTCTATTCAAGTGACCACAATGACCAGCAAGCTTCGTAGAAAAAGAACAAAAAGTGCAAAAAGTCTGGCTAGGCATTAGCTGACTCATTCATAATCATAATCAAAATTCATATTAGAGAGAAAAGTCTTCCTTATTCCTTCACTTCCTGTCTTTGCTCTTTCTTCTTTGTGCTTGACCAAATAAGAAAAGTAGCCAGGCACAACTCTATGAATCTGCCCATTTAAAATGGCAATAAAAGCAGATTTACAATATTAATTAATCTTGTGTGATACCGTTGAAGGGCCAACAGAGATGTGATGAAAGGGAATTTTTATACGTGTAATAGAACTCAGGAACAGTGATGTATCACCACCGACTCATGCTTTAAGATTCCCTTTCACAGAAAGCTCATCTCAAGGGCACAATAATTCACTCTGATCAGACAGAACAAAGTGTCAATCAGATCTCAACATCAAAAAATAGGCTAAAAAAGCAAAAAGCCTAACTATTGTCTCCAAAATGCAGCAACACTGCAACTTTAATCAATGCTCGACGGAAAACAGTCCAAAAAGAGTCTATTCATGCACCATATTCTCCGTTCGTCAATGCGTCAGCCTTTATTCCAGCTTTAAGCTGCTGCTGATTGCAGGGCTGAACAGCTTATTGCTATTCATAATTTTTTACACTCCCCTCAACCCAACATGCAAAAAAACAGCACATCCACCCTCCCGTTGCATTAGCACTTGACCCACTGAAATGCAAAGACAGCAGTGTGGAGCTGATAACCACTACTGCTTGGTCAACAGTCGACACAGGCTGAGCTGATTAAGACAGACATGTAGAACGCAAAGTTTGGACTCCCTACAGGATGACCAAACGCTTCACAGTCCAGTGGGCTGTAGAATTACTATTTCAAAACAACAGGTTAAGGTCAACCGAACTTGGGAAGACACCTGCCTTTCAGGAAGAAACCAGAAGAGATGAATAATGTGCAATGGACAGACAGTCAGTCCCATTTCAACATAAGAATAACTTGGTAAAAAACATATCATAATTATATCTGTATTTGTAGATTTCCTGAAGGACTCCTAATTAGTGTCTAAAATGCTGCATTTATAAACTAATGTTCAGCCCATTCTCACTTCAGAATCTTACGTGGCATGTACAAAAAAAGTTTCCTCTTTCAACAACACAATATCAAACATTACACATCAAGAGCAAAACTTACACGCAATTTCAGGCTGCATGTGTCAGATTCAAAGTCCATTGAAATTGTTTTTAACCTTGACGCCGATGGGGGCATCTTGTTGAGTGGAGATGAGAAATCCCAGCAGACATCATTATTGTAAAGACTATGAAGAATGCTGAAGGTCACCTCTCTCTGTCTCACTCCCTCTTTCACTCTGATCAGCCTCCTCCAAAATAGAGCCACAACCTCTTTCCATAACGGCCCACATTAATCCTCCACAGCTCAGAATTTAGATAAGAGAATTAACCCCTCCTTCAGTCCTCTGATGCTTCTCTGTTTGCCCCTCTTTATTCTGTTTCATTTCATACTGAGATCTTTCTTCAACTACAGCACTTATGGCTCTGTTAGAAAATGAATTCATACTTTACACACTCACACTAGTTAATTTGTCTGAAAATAGACATGTAACATTTCTGAAAGCCATGAACATTTTTTTTCCATAACTTGGAAATTAAGTTTTAATTACGTACACACACACACACACACACACGCACGCACGCCCATGCACACACGCACGCACGCACGCACACACACACACACACACACACACACACACACACACACACACACACACCTTGATTTCATTTTCCAAAAGTGTGCAGCCTTCATACAAACTGAACAAATAAATAAATTTTAATATATTTTAATTCGTTTTAATAAAAACTCCTGGGACATAAAAGCACCCATAATTAAAGAAACGCCCACAAATGGCACACACACATGAACAGCTGTGTGCTGCTGGCCAGGGACATCAATGGCACGAACTACCAGCGTTCTGTCCATGTTTAACAGCTAGAGGATGGGGATAGATGGAGATAAGCCTCAGAAAACAGGATAGAAAGAGAGAGTCAAAGAGATTGGGATTGATGTGCCAAAAGCTTGACAGCCATTCCATCACAGGTTGTTAAGTTAATTGAAATGACAGTAGTTTTTCTGCCTCTTTAGTCCAGACACGACCAACCATATCAAACGTTAAGGATCTACATGCACCTGGGCACAGAGCAGCACAGAGACACCCTGCTGTAGCAGAGACCGGGTCACCAAACTCAGCTCTGCTCATATGCAGACTCTACTTCCTCTCTCGGAGGAACTAGATTCGGGTCTGCAGTGTCATTTTCAGCTGAAAGATGTAGGTATAACTGCAAGGGAACATGAAGTTTAAAGATTTCTATTCAAAACACCACCTCATCTCCAAACACAGCACCACAGGACACCTGACAGGAAGATGTTACCGGTTTCTTTCTAGAGATTGCAACAACAGATAAGGGTAGGAAAAAACACATTTCAATGAAGATTCTCACTGCGTTTCAATCACTTGAATCAGTGGGACTGCTAAAAGTTTGACACATGAAATGAGTGAATGGATGAATCTCATGAACACGTTTAAGAACCTGTCCAGGTTATTTTTTCATACCAAATTCGAAAAAAGAAAAAAAGAACAAGAAAAAAGTCAATATTTTTTTTTTTAAGAAAACATTTAATTAAATTTTTTTTAATTTTAATGATAATTAATCACATTTTCTATTACTAATTCTCATTATTGTAATAATAATAATAATAATAATAATAATAATAATAATAATAATAATAATAATGCAAACTACATAGGATAAAGAAATGGATATTTATAATTATAATAATAATAGATTTTGATCTATTATTAGAATAGAACATGAGAACATCTTACTTGTAAGTATTTTATGCTTTCTTTATGTTCTCATTGAAATTACAGTTTTTTTCTTACTGAGTTACAGGAACAAAACACTGTAATTAAATATTGTATATTAAAATTAGTATTGAGTATTTATGAGCCTGATATCTTTGATCATGGCTTTCTTTTGTCAAATCTTGAACAGTTTATGGACATCCATGGAAGTGCCCTTAGTTGGTTTAAATCTTTTCTTACTGACAGAACATTTTCAACTGGCATTGGAGGCTCTGTCTCAACTGTAGCTCCTCTTACCTGTGGTGTTCCCCAAGGTTCCATCTCGGCCCCAATTCTGTTTTACTACTTTTAATGTCACCAATCTGCACTCTTACATCAAACCAACTGGGAAAAATCTGGGAGTCCTTTTGGATTCCTCTTTAAAGTTTGATCAACATATAAACACAGTAGTTAAGTCAAGCTTTTTTTTCACCTGAAACTACTATCTAGACTTTTCTATCCCCCAACGATCTTGAAAGAGATACGCATGCTTTTGTTCCATCCCACTTGGGTTATTGTAATTCTTTATGCACTGGAATATCCCAGTCCTATGTTACAAGGCTTCAAATAATTCAAAACAGTGCAGCCAGATTTTTGTCATGTTTCTTTGTTTTATAATCTGTAAAGTGCAGTGGTGTTTATTTGTGCTATATAAATAAATGAAATTAAACAAATTAAACAAATAAAGTATATTTAAAAATGCAGAATTGTATTTTACTGCTACAGTAATGTGCATAGATTTCTGTGTAATAAGAAGTGATGATGGAGTCATAAGAATTTATAGCAAAATGTGTTCTAAGAAAAGAAGAATTAGATATATATTATACATATCACTTTTTTTTTTAACTGAAATTAAATGACACCAAATTTCCACTTTTCCCCAGTAGAACACAAAAAAATATGTTCATACTTTATAAGTAAAACCTCTCTTTTCCATACAGTGCAACAACAAGTGAGATTAACAGTCCATTCCTCACACAAAGCTATTATATAGTATGGTTTATTGTATCAGAAGACACAGAATTTAGTGAACAAGTCATCTGCACTAAATTTATGATGTTTTTTTTTTTTTGGTGCTTTCCCTTATCCTTTTTAGACCCTGATTCCAGTCTACTGTTATCACAAGGAGGAGACCATTTCACATACTGTTTTAAACATCTTCTTTGGCGATAGACTTTAAACGTGAGCATTCCTTTAAGTAAAATATAATATTCTCATTCTTTGCGGTGGAATCTGACTTTCTTGACAGGTATTGTGAGATTTCCTCAAATAAATCTCTTCAGTCAAAAGACAGTCAAGCTAATACTTTGTTGCCGCACGAGTGGAAAGGAGCACAGCTTGAGCTACAGATGAAAAACTGCCTCTCGAGTTTGACTTTGCTGTTAACAGTTATTTTCGGCAATAGAAACGGCCATAACCTCCCGCATTGTGTACTGAAGAGCTAATTAACTCACCCTAACCTTCTAAGAACCTGTTTAAACATCTCTGTCATTTAGAATCAAACTCAAGTGGAATGAGGACGGCTATAACAAAAATTGACACAAGTTAGCAACAAGCCAGAGAACGAAGGTCGCACACTTCATACAACATCTGACAACAGTAAACTCAGACAGTAATTCTCAGGAGAGAGAAAGCAGTGAAGTTAAAATACTGCAGAACATCATATCATTCATCTTCATATACAATAATTCCTCTCAGCTAAGAAAGAGCGAGAGAGTGAGAGAGGGAACAGGAACACAACTAACTAGAACAGGGTGCCATTTGACATAAATTAAATTTATATTCACCCAGCAGCGAAAAATGTTTAAAAATGGCTGGCACAATGCTACACAATTGATTTTGCCTTTAAAAGCTTTTGAGTTTTGCATAAGCATCCGTTCACTTCTACAGCTTCATTACCTACAGAGCACAAGTGGTTTCTCGCACTAAATTTATGACATGGGCCATCATTAACATCTGGCATGTTGGGAGCTAGTGGCCTTTGTTGAGGAAGAAATTGCATTTTGCAAATTGTGCTGCTGGAAATGACATATCTGTTCCTGCCCACCTACACAACATTATGACAATGGCATTTAGGGAGAGTGCAAAAATAACCAGCGATTCATACACTGCGGTTCAGCCAAGTAATCCCAGAGGACAAATTTATTGCTCAGAGGTTGCTCGCTCACAGCTCGAGAGAATTAATGGAGTTCTTCTCGTTAGCTTTTATTGGGTATCAAGCACCAACTTTGTCTCAGATGTTTCTACTGCAGGGTTGTGCACCATTCAGATATGAAATTGAGAATTTATGTTAAATTCCAATTCAATTCCTAAACTTGAATGTTAAGGATGAAGCTAGTTCAATTAAATTGAACTGAAGCTGAAAATAATAATAATAATATCACTGCAATTATATATATATATATATATATATATATATATATATATATATATATATATATATATATAGAAATTCTAGATAAATTTGAAACATTGACTCTGGACAAAGTTTTGAAAAATGTTTAAATCGAGCGGCAACCTCTCGCTCTCTCTCGTGAGGCCAATAAGGAAGTGACTAAAACTGCAATTCATCGACTGGCCGCTTGAGGCTGGCTGCAGAAGAGAGTCAGTCCCATAGACTCCCCATGTTAAAATGTCCAACTTTACAGCAGAAAAAAAACATGTTTAGAGCCTGGTTAAAAAAATTATTTTGGTCTATATTGCTAATTTTGCCCTTCATGACAACTGTGAGGGGGGTGAATTTTTTTATAACTCATCCGTTTAAATTATATTAAGCCTTAAAGTTCTGCATAATTAAGGGCGTGGCCACTTGAGTGACATGTGGATTGCCGCTGCTGACACTGCCGTCGCGTTAGGTGGGCGGGGCTTCAGGAATCAGCTCCTGCCTTTTTGCCCACTTTTGATTATCCGGGAGAGTCACGCGGTGACACGCTGCCAAGATGGCGACGGCCTGCTCTACACACTTTAGGCTTCAAAACCGCTATTGAGGAGTCTATGGGTGACGTCACTGCCACCACGTCAATATATTTTTACAGTCTATGGTTTAGATAGATAGGTAGAAAGGTAGATGGATGGATGGATACGAAATACCAATACAATACTTTTTGAATCTTTTTTTTTTCCTACAGGATGTGCTGCATTATAATTAGAATCATCTCTTCCCACCCACTGATACCCAAGCTCTAAGGTGGAAGCCGAAAGGTGCCGGCGGTGGCAGGGCGAAAAGTCCTCAGAGGGAACTCTGACATTTCCAAATGTATTGTTAAATAAACTGGCAGCGCTGATGTTGGTGACAGCTCATCCATCTGTCTGTTCTGTAGCCCAGAGTGCACACCCACAGCCAAGCACACTTTGATTTCCTGTCTTTGCCATGACGAATGGCGGTGCTTTGTGGGGGGAGCTGTCAGGGCAGGATTCACAGCCACTCGGAGCGACCCACACATTTCTCTGTTACTGAACCCCCCAAAAGGGCCTGACAGACCAAAGCACGTGTTGCAGTTAATGGGCCTGTCTTAAAAAACACACAGTAGCCCTTTTATTTCATCACTCTTCTGCACGGTAAATCCATTTCTGAAGCCAAACACACTCTCCATCTGTTTCTCATCCTTAGACGCGTTCACTAATATGAATTATTCTAGTCTGTAGAGGCGTTTTTGGATACCAGTCAGAGAACAACATCTACTACAAATCATGCCATCTTAAATCATAGCTAATGGTTGTCATAGGCGGTCAAAAGTTTTACTCGCCAAAAATCAAAGGATAAATTACCTTTCCCTGAGAGCACTTCCAGGAAAGTCCTCATGAAATTGCCTGACAAGTTCAGTTTTCTGTCCGGTGTTGACATATTTCCTATTGAAACAAGATGTTTAGGTGGGACATATCAATAAGGTTTAGTTATGAAATATCAATGAATGCTGGTTGATTGCAAAGGGAGAGGCTTTCTTATTCAAGAGAGCATATGATTGGACAAAAATCTGTGTAGGACAGGGTTATTAGATAACTAAATCTAAAACCATAAAAGGTTGCTTGAAATGAAATAAAATATAAAAATCATAAACTTATTTTATTTCCACTTAATGCATAATTTCTCATTTTATTATCATCTAACTAACATCTAACAAAACGTACAAATGCACTAGAACACTGGCATTTAGATTCCCTGAAAGTTAAGAACATGGCCTAAAAGCCACACAATCCAGATTTTGATTTCACACGGTCTGAAAATATAAAGTATGTCAATACTGTACCACTGGCAACTGTGGTCCTAAAAATAATAAAACCAAAATTAGAATGCTTTAAACTAAAGCTATAAACTACTGAAACAAATAATGACAGAGTAAACTAAATTAACAAGACAAAAAAATAAAAATAAAAATAAAAATCTAAACTCTTGTAAAAAATATTACAACCATGTGACGACCACTGAAAAGTAGGCATACAATATTACTGAAGATATTTCACCAGTGACCTATTTTTCCTCACAGGCCTCTCAACATTATGAAACAGACTTTATGGCTCAGGTGATTGGCTCAAAATCTTTCTGGAATGGCAGCAAAGGCATCAGCTTCCTGGCCGCACGCACCAGCTGAGCAACTGCGTTTAAGATGGATGGGACTGCTGGATAGCTCTCCGGGTTTATTAGAACTCCTTGAAAATCATTTAAAAAAAGAAGTAATTTTAGGCCAGATACAAGAAAGTGCTTCAACATCAGAAAAATGTCACACGTCACCTTTAACCAAAGCGAGCAGTATCTCTGATGTGCAGTGCAGCATTCGGAGCGCTTGACAGATAAAGAAAGACGTCGGTCAGTGACATGAGCTTGTGTCCTAACAGCCTGCAGATTTGCACATGCAGAGAAGCTTGTTTGCATCTCACATCACAAAGCAGCTGAATCAAATTTGCACAGGCTTTAGTTTGACTGCGCAGTGGTGCGGGAGGTGCTCAATGAAACTGAAATCTTTTCACAATATTTAATAAACGACTAATCTTCTGCTTCGAGCTTTCTGCGGAATTCCACTACGGAAGGAGAGAGAATTTTTAATTGGCCCCCTGACAATTGATTTTAATCTTGTAAATCTCTCATCTCGTCACTGTCCCTCTCGTTACGCCGGGCATCGGTGATGAAATGCTCTGTGCATTATCGTGATGTCATCACAGCAGCTCTGTTGTGATTCTGGATGACAGCCCTGGCCTGGGAGGACGACATAATTAAATCATGACTATAACACATGCGCTGCTGGCGCACAAAGATACACACACATCTCCATATCGCTTACGTCTCACCACAAATAAAGCACTATCATAATATGCATATTTTATGCTGGATCATTTAAAAAGCCATTAAAAGGACAAGAGCGATGAGGGTTTGTCATCACATGCCTATGGTGCTTGAAGGGTCAAGGTTTCATTCGAATCCACATACTTTCATCTGTAAATGACACAGAGCCAAATAGGGGCAAAGGCTGATGATCACACACATTGATCAATTAATATCTCACCCACAACTTCAGTAGGGTCATGGATATATTTATCGAAATGAAAGGCCACCACACTGTAGCATCACAGCAATCATAAGTTGCCATTTCATCTGGCTGTATACCGAAACCATGTTCCTTTAATTAATTTTTTTTGTTTACCCAGAATTTAAAATTCTGTTTGTTTTTAACTCATTCCAAACCTGTATATCTTTTTTTTTCAATGGTCAAATAAATACATAAGTAATACAAACAATTAATACAAAATATGACCTGGTTTTTAAAAAAATTCAATGTAAGTGAATTTCTTCAGTGAAAAAATAAATGAATACATTCAAATTAAATAATAATAATAATATGAAGTGATAAAAAGAATCATCCAGTGCTATGTAAGTCAGCATGTCAAATGCATAACTTCATTGCAGAAATAACCCCTTCACCTTGCCGGTAAAATACAACATATTCAGTGACATTTGATGAGTGATTTATCAGCTTGTGCAGCTGGATGTGATGCAAACAAAATTTCAGGCCCTCAGTTATTTCTTGTTGCTTCTTGGTGGTCAGATTAAAAAAAAAATATTTCAAAGGAGTTTCCCTCCTTAGTTTAAGCCAGAGGCCATGAAGCCCAAATAAAGCTCAGCCATTAACTAAGAGGATCTATAAGCAATGCTTGATCCCTCAAATACAAGACACCAGTTCACACCTATAACATTCAACGCACTGAAAGTCTCAGTTAAACGTGAGGATTTGTGCAGCAGGGTGCCTTTAAATCTGCAGTATTACCTTGTTAAGGCACCACCTTGAGATGATGTGTCAATGTCTGTAATATCTCTTATTAAATTCCATCTTAACTCAAACCCCATCGCACCCCCCACTGACAGCCATCTGCAAAAGTTCCACATCAGCACACAAAGCTGTGCCACGTATGACATGCCTCGCAGTGCCTTTTTAGGGCAGTTAGTTTATCAAATGTGAGTCACATTCTTACCCCTGACTTAGATCATGACTATCCTCTTCATTGCCTCTAGAAAACACACAGAAACGCCTTACAGACACACGCACACATGCAACAAAACGTGTGTGATGCATGTTAGGTACTGATGTAAATGCATGCATACAAAAGCACTGGTCTCTGAACACATCATTCACAGCATTAGAAGAAGCAAAAGAACTTCAGAGGCCCACACTAGTGTGACACACACAATGCACCTCTATAAGCCATTCACATTGAAAAGAAAACCGCAAATTAGATCTCAACTGAGAGAAATCACAACAGTCAAACTGCGCTCAGATTTCTCAAGTCTGAAGTCTGGGATTTCACATGCTCCGCGTCTCAAATTTGGTGTATTTCTCCAAAGCCATTTTAGGAGAACCCACTGAGACAAAGTAACATCTCAAACAAATCTCCTGAGCTGTGAAAGAGCAACCCCTGAGCAATACAATTTTCCTCAGGGTTGTGAGGCATGCCCTCTCTATTATGTTATAGATTTCCCTAATAATATTACAAGCTCTCCAGGGTCTCTCAGAGGAGTTGTTTCTGTCCTAGACTCTATGGTTCTCCCCTGGGTGTTAAGACATATAAGCTTGGCTAAGAGAAATCTGACAGCAGCATTTTTAAATATAGGGACAAAATCAGGTGAGTCTGCGCAGAGAGATATGTGGTTATTTGGACCTCGTTACGACAGTGAAAGTCATGTATAGTGATGCTCAACACTTGCCTTCTTTCAGGATGTGGGTGTAGATCATCCACAGCATGAGCAGGCAGCAGAGAGACGCGGCTCCGCCGGCACAGAGCGCCCGCATCCCCGACTGCATCCTCACTACGTCCCGCAGAAAACACTCCCGGCACCCAGCCTAAAGCAAGTTCAAAGCAAACTCTGCTACTTCCATAGATTTTCACGGGAATGTGGCCGGGATGCGAAGAGAGAGTTAATCCGACGTGAATTTACGCGCAGTGGTTTCCATTTTACGCATGTCATAAAACGCATTCAAATATTTAATTTGGAGGAAGCGGCATTAAAAAGTCATTATTTTACAGGTAGTTGCCCAGTTTAACATTTAAGAACATAATGTGTATTTTAATTAAAACAAAGCAAATCAAAACGATGGAAAACTCATCCAAGCAAAGTCATAATTTGGTCCGTGGGAAATTGCGCAATTCCTCTGCGGTCTGGAGAAATATCCACACGGTGAAATGGTCAGTGGTACTAGTGTCCAGTGGTAACAGGTCCAGAATGTACGGATGCTGACTGTAGATGAGGTTCTGTTCTGAGTCTCCAGAAATGCGCCTTCTTCAATGTCACTCCGACGTCCCCAAACCAGTTCTTGTCAAATCATACAGAATGTGCCCTGTGGAGTTACAGAGAACAGCAGTGAAGTGTTTCGCGCACATTCTCCGTGATTCGTGGCTTGATTCAGAGCTGAGTTCTCCCTCCTCTAGATCTCCCTCCGCGCGCGCACACACGCACAATGTGTGAAGAAGGGATGGAGATCGTGAGGAATTTAACTATTCCGGTTCCTTAACGATTCTTTCAGAACTTAAGGAAGAAAAAATTGGCAATGCATTAAACCGGTTCAGTTTCTGGTCCTAAACCCCCCCAAAATCCATTTAAAACTCGGTTTCCTTGTGGGCTTTTACACGTTCCGATTTAGCATATAAATAAGCCTATATTAAGATATGAGGTTAATAAAAAAAGACTTTCATGTTTTGTTCTACTTCAGTTACGTATCACATCGATTAAGCTCTACACGTCTCGTTGTGTGTGTCTGATTCAGTGAAAAGATCCGAGTCAGAGTCATTCCCGCGGGAAATCGAACCAGCTACTGGTTGCGCTGTATGCGTTTGATTCAGTGAAAAGATCCGGCTCTTCGGAGTCATTCCGTCTGGAACCGAACTGGGTCGCCTACTTGTCGCGCTGTATGCATTTGGAAGAGTAAAAAGAACCATATCATCAGAGTTATTCCCTCTTGAATAGGGACTATAGTTCGCGCTGTATGCGTTTAATTCAGTAAAACGTATTTTCGTATAGTCATTCCTGCGGGAATCGATCTACACTGGTCGCGATGTGTTCAAGTCACTGAAAAGATGCTGCTGATTAGTAACAATCCTTCGGTACGACATAGGGACATTTTTTTTTTTTTTTTTTTTTTTTTTTGACAATACTGAAATGCGTGCATTCTATTTTGAAAGTAGGCTTCAGTGAAACAAGACAAAACAAAACAAAACAAAACACATTAAGCAAAATGTAGCCTAGCTAAATCAATAAATGCCTCAAGCTAAATTAACATTTTTTATATATTTAGGTCTACTTAGCCAAAATGACAGTTGCACATGTTATTAATCATTAATAGCTCTGTCCTTAAGGTTGCAACACTACAAGGAAACTACAGGAAGATTATTTTTAACTTATATTTCTATCCATTTTTGTTTAAATATCCAGTTTTCAGTAACCAGTTGATTAGCCTACTGTAAACTCAAGGACACACAAAATACAAACAGGTTAAAAGATCATCTCCTATGGAAAAAACTTAACAAAAAAAGTGATACAAAAGAAAATACTGGCTACTTGCACATCCTTGCAGAATTCACATGCTGAAATTGAAATAAATTACAATAGCAAATATCCATTTTTCATAAAGTGATTGTTTACTTATATTGTTCAGATAACACTGTTTTGTGGAAAGACCCAGCAATATTTGCAGAGCCTATTAAATGATCTTGTAAAGTGTAGGATTGTGACTGGAGTCGCAACTAAAGTCGAGTCTAATATGAATATGATTGTCTGGATATGTATAGTACTATATAGGATTAGATGCACAAATAAACAAATGGAATGCCTTCTTTTATATGAGTGAATTTATACATAAAATATCAGCCCATAAAAAGCCTCTTCTAATGCAATATGCATGCAGCAGCGCGCATTATCCAAACAGGATGATTTAAACAACAGCATTACAGTGAGCTTTACATAAAGTATTAAACATGGTCACAATCTATCAAACTTATCAGAACACAACATCAATGATGACTCCACGACAATGTAACACAGGTTAAAAAATGTGTTATATACCACTATACTGTATGTCACTCACAAATAAGCATCACAAAGAAAAGATATACATCATAAAGAGAGATTAACAGACACGTACCTCAGGTGATTCATAGAAATATTCTGCAAGATAGAATGACTGACATGAGAATGCTTTCCAAAACACCACACACAAAAATAAATAAAAAAGTCAAATGGAGTCAAGCTTGTTTTCTTTGCAAATTCTACTATGCTCTATCAATATGTTGTTTTCCCTCTCACTCTCTCTCCCTCTCCCTCCCAAAATCTGCACGTCATTCCCTGGGAGATAAGACCAGGTACAGTGCTTCATCTCCATATTTTGGTATTCTGTACTGCACTGCGCTGGTGTACAATCCATTCCCATCTTTCAAGATTTAATGGCAAACCACCATTAGACATTTTTTCTCCTTCTGCTATTGGCATTAAAAAATGACAGTACATTACAGTCAGCAATGTGAAATGAACATACTGTATTGTTCCACATTGATTATTCACTTACTCTCATGTCTTTCCAAACCAGTGTGAATGACCTTCTTTCTTTCATGGATCAAAGAAGGAATTTTGATTGTATGATATTTATTCCTTTCAAAGAACACATACAATGACCAGGGTTTTTCAGGCTCCAAAAAGGACAAAAAGACAGACAAAAATATTCATACGACTTGTGTCATATACACTTAAGATTGGACTTCTAGGATGCTTCCATGTCCTTTTTCAAAAGCAAATCTCTTTGCAATTAATGGCTTAAAAGTTACATTTTGAGGGACAAAAGCTAAGTAATAATAATAAATAATTTATATATTCTTAATTATTATTATTATTATTATTATTAGTAGTAGTAGTAGTAGTAGTAGTAGTAGTAGTAGTAGTAACAGCAGTATTGTTTTTGGTGCTTTTGTTTGTTGAACAAAATATGCCAAACCATTTAATTTATTTCATTTATATTTAATAACTAATGAATAATTAATAATAAATAATAAAGATTTAATTGTTTTATTATAAATAAAATGTGATGAACCATTTTATTTATTTATTTATAATAATAATAATAATTATTATTATTATTATTATCAAATTTTCAATGAACAAATACAGTTGGGTACACACAAAAAGGCAGCATAACACTATCTCATCGTTTGGACTTCTTTTTATGGTACCTGTAAAGCTTTCATTTGTGTGGCAGTTCAAGCATGCTTCAAAACATCTCTTTTTACATTCAAAATCCAGTTTTACAATTGCATGCAAGAGCACATGATGACAGAACCTTCATTTTTTGGGCAATTTATTCCTTTAAGTAGTCTGAGAGTCTGATCAAACGTCATCTATGTTCAAGCAAGGCTTCCACATAATGTATTGCAGCAGACAGCTCAGGTCATGCACACCTTTTTCTAGAGACCTTTAAATGTCCATTAAGCCTTTTTCAAAAGTCAAACTGACAGAATTTCTACATCGATTTGCCCTCTCCTACAGCCTACTTCAAGAACAGTAAACAACAGATGACACCCAAGCTATATTTCAGAGAGCCTCTGAGCTCAGAAACGTGACCAGCAGCCCCTTAAAAAAAGCAAAAATCTCAGACCAGCATTGTTCGCATCCTCTCAGAAAGAAAAGCCAGTCTGAAAACCAAACATAATGTGCTCTTCTGACTGAAAACCTTGAAACAATCCTTGCATATAGATCTGAATTCATTATCACACATCAAAGCAAATCTAATTTCATGTATTGTTTCAAAACCTGATAGTCTAGGCATGTGTGTGGGTGATGTACTGGCGCTCTGAAGTCAGTACACACGGGCCATCTGTGCGGCCAATAAAGTCAGTGTTTGTGGAGCACGCAGTCAGATTTAGTGCCCTGCTGATGCCTCTCCATCTTCTAAATGACCGTCGTTAAAAACTCCCCACTCATACAGAATCATATCAATAATTCAAACCCAGACCCTACAACCATCCAGCCTCATTTGCGGCCGAAGGGGACACTCTCACACCAGCAGGATCCCATGGAAAATGTTAGGCCACAATTATCCGATGTTGATGACAACTTTCCCAATTATCTGATAAAGGTGATGCAGGTTATTCTTCAGGAAGTGTGACCACATTGGAAGACCTTTGGCATGAAAGTCTATTAAAAAAGCCTCTCGGTCGTCACCCTCATGGCCGTTCATCCTTCATTCTTTAGCTGTGTCACTATTCTATCTCTAAGAGAATTGGGCGGCTCTGGTGTCTCTTTGGCAGATGTCTGGAGACCCATCCAAATGGAATCAGCTGCTTTGAATCAGGATTTCATCCATGCAGAGGCAGCATATGGTTAGTGTTTGTGTGGTTAACTTCGCTTTTCCTTATTAGCATCCTCTACCTCACGCCTTGAGAGAAATATCATAATTTGGCTTGCCGTGTAACATCATTATTCTTGCAAGAGTGCAATAACAACAAACCTCACTCTATGGCAATCAATATTTACAACTGTGGCCGTGCCTTTGCATCTATTGTTTGGGTTTTATCACTTTCTGCTGTGCTGGTCCTCAGTTATGTTTCTGCAGAACTGTGCTGCCACAGCACACAATCTGTAAGCTGATATTTTCTGCCAATTTGTAAGAAGAGGAAATAACTGCAATCCACTTACTGTATAAAAACAATTATGTAGAAGCGCATAATGGATGATATTAGTCTTTTCTGCAATGAATACATGAATATAGTATATGTTGATGTCAGACTAGCTATTCTCAAGCGGTGTGTGTTCCCTGGGGGCACTTGGAGAGATTTCAATTTTTATTTTCAATTTTACACATATAAAACATTAATTATGAGTTTAAAATAAAAATATTAGGGCTTTCAAAAGATGTAAGCATAATTAATCTCTTTGTAATAACCGACTTAACACATTAAGTTAAATCTTAAATTCAGAGCAAAAAGTTAAAAAGCAAATAATAATAATAATAATAATAATAATAATAATAAAATAAATAAATAAATAAATAACAATATTATAAAATACATTATAAAATTATAATATATTATAAAATCATATGAATTAATTTTTCTTTTTATTTATTAATAATAATAATAATAGTAATTACCATCTATTTTTAAATAATAATATAATAATAATACTTATCACTGTTTTTATTATTTAAAAATACATACATAAACAAAAATATCTGTAAGCTATTGTTCATGTCTAATAACATACAATACAATTTATTATAAAATAATTTATATATTAAAAGAAGAAAATAATTATTATATATTAATATTGTAAAATAAATATGCAAAAACTGTAATAAAACATTTTTATACTAATGTAGAGTAAGTTTGTCTCTAAATATGCTGGCATTATAAATATACAGTAAATATAAAAAATAATATACTAAAATACTAACTATTTTAATATAGTTAAATTAAAAATAATAACTGATGGAGCTGTAGGGATACATTAGACAAACAAAATTTGGTAACAATGAGCAACAAAATTAAGTTTACACATTGTGTGCTTATGTTGAATGTTTATTCTATTTAGATTTGAGAAACAAACTATTGTCAAGTCTATGAAACTCATCAACAACACAGCACACGAAGTAGGATGAGATGCAAATTGGTTTTGATTAACAGGGCTCTGTATTGGCCATCTGTATCAGCAATTATATGAATGACCATTTAGGATTTATAATGCATTCATACTGCTTTATATGAAAGGTCTGTCATTTACTTAGAATTATGACTTTCATTAAGGGATGATAATATGACAGCGGCATCCCATCTATTATTAGGGAACTGTAATCCGGACTGTCAGCGCTGACAAACCACAGAATAAAGCTTCCAAGGTCAAATAAATATTAAGAAATAAACTACAGTTACTGGACGTTATTATAAAGTCATCAATTATATTTTTAATAAACATTTTCAACCTATATGTCAACACATTTAAACAGACAAAATCCCATTTAATGAAAAAATTTTTATACCACAGTGACTTCCTCATTTGGTTCAAGCAGTGACTAACTGCAGAATTACTTCTGTTTCTATTCAGCTGGCTTCCTCCTTACCACAAATAATACTGAGAGGAATAAAAAACAAACAGAAACGCTGGAAAACTAAGTGCACAATAAATAGAGAAATAAAGTGATTCAAGGTCAGAATAAACAACCAAGAAAACCAAAAAGATTGCAACCCACAAGCTGGCATATAACAAATATCAGATGTTAAAAAAACTTTATGGTTTACATCTTTATTCTATCCAGTGGTGGACAGTAACGGAGTAGCTTTACTTCGTTACTGTACTTAAGTACATTTTTCAAGTATCTGTACTTTACTGAAGTAGTTTTATTTTGAGTAACTTTTACTTTTACTTCACTACATTCCAAAGCATAAGATCGTACTTTTAACTTCACTACATTTCATAAAACATATCGTTACTCCCTATAATATATCACGTGCTCCGACACGCAGAAGCGGTGTATGATTCATCATGAACGAACTGAGTCTTTTCAAAATAAACCTTTAAATCGGATCGCGAATCGCACCAAACGATTCGTTTACGAATTAGAATGATCCGATTGCAGCTGTTCTGGAGTCGACCACTCACTGATTCAAATGAACCGTTTAGTGTGAGTCTACAGAAGTAAGAACCGTGAGATCTTGTGAGCGCGTGCGTCTGATGTTGCTAAAAGTAAGTTATTAATGTTGGAATTTAGGATTAATTATTGTAACTGAAAATCATATTTTTTATTATTTATTTTATATATTTTATTTTGATAATTTAGAATTATTACTGAAATACAACCTTTTTTTGTTTCAAACAGTTCATTGAACAATAATAAATGAAGTACCTGAAGCTGACAATGAAGTAAATGTATAATAATTAGCAAAGATGATTAATTTAGCGCTGTAAACGCTCGTGTGAGGGGTGGAGACGCGCCGCGGAGCGTCAGACGCGCTTGAGGACCAAACACAGCAGAGCGGTAGGAAACTTCACTCCTCTCTCTTTTACTATAGCGATTTATTTTTAGATACGTGATCTGAGTCTTTCATAGAGTTGTAGAGTTAGAGTTATTAGAGAAATAGAATTATTTTTTACATTATTTGGTCGAAGTTTTCAGATCGGCAATTCGGAGCCTGTTCGCGACTCTGTTGATTCAGATCGGGACTTCGGAGCCTGTTCGCGACTCCGTTGATTCAGATCGGCACTTCGGAGCATGTTCGCGACTCAATTGATTCAGGTCGGGACTTCAGAGCCTGTTCGCGACTCGGTTGATTCAGATCGGGACTTCTGGACTTCGGAGCATGTTCGCGACTCCGTTGATTCAGATCGGCACTTCGGAGCATGTTCGCGACTCGGTTGATTCAGATCGGCACCTCGGAGCCTGTTCGCGACTCGGTTGATTCAGATCGGGACTTCGGAGCATGTTCGCGACTCGGTTGATTCAGATCGGCACTTCGGAGCATGTTCGCGACTCGGTTGATTCAGATCAGGACTTCGGAGCCTGTTCGCGACTCGGTTGATTCAGATCGGCACTTCGGAGCATGTTCGCGACTCGGTTGATTCAGATCGGCACTTCGGAGCATGTTCGCGACTCGGTTGATACCGATCGGCACTTCGGAGCATGTTCGCGACTCCGTTGATTCAGATCGGCACTTCGGAGCCTGTTCGCGACTCGGTTGATTAAGATTGGGACTTCGGAGCATGTTCGCGACTCGGTTGATTCAGATCGGCACTTCGGAGCCTGTTGGCGACTCGGTTGATTCAGATTGGGACTTCGGAGCATGTTTGAGATTTTTTTTTATTCAGATCTCGAAGCAGGAAGTGTTTGTCAAACAGTTAATTGGTGATAAATGAATATTTCAACTTGAGTTTTTTTTTTAGACGAGTAACCTTAGACAGACATGAATGTTTATTCAGAACGGTACTGAAAATAAGAAAATATTGTAGCTGATGCTAAATGTCTAGCAGGCTTGCTGGTGCTAACTTGAGGTAATTTTTATAAATAATGTCCAAATATTTTTATTCAACCACCTATGGTTGAATAAAAATATTTGGACATTATTTATAAAAATTACCTCAAGTTAACACGTGGTTATCTATAGATATATAGATATATAGATTACATCTGGGGAGAAAAGAAAGGACGTGATGTTCAGAACATGGTAACTACAGTAATTATCAAAGAGGGGAAGAGATGCACCCCGTTTGGCCAGGAGTGTTTTTACACCACAGACAAGGTTTGAGAAGGAAAAAAATCATTAAGAAAATATAATTATATTTTCCTTAAGATGTTCTTCCTAACTTCAGGCCTTATTATCTTGTCATATATAACTGTGGTGTTCTGTAAAACCACAAACTTTAAAATACTTTTTTCTTACTGGTGAAGATCAGATTATCATGTCTGTTTTCTCTCAGGTACATCACAGTGGAAGCTTCACAGTGAACATTACTCTCGTAAGCGTAGTCCATATCAACAACAAAAATATATCTTGACTCCATATAGTGGTTATTTTGGAAAAAATCCCAGGTATTTTGAGCTGTAGGATTATATAAAAAAAAAAAATGTGCTAATATAAAATTAAATTAGCCTATATAAAACTGCAAACATCTATCTTTCAGTACTTTTTTACTTAAGTTCATACAATTTGAAATACAATTGAGTACTTTTGTACTTTCACTTGAGTAAAATTGAAAAATGAGTACATTTACTTTTACTGGAGTAATATTTTATTATTCGTATCTGTACTTTTACTCAAGTACTTGATTTGTGTACTTCGTCCACCACTGATTCTATCACACAGATGAGATTTTTGTTAATGACAGAGCATAATAGCATGGGTTTTGAGGATGGCATTATGGGTAATCACTTGTATTTCTTATCTCATGCCTGTTAACGACAGTGTTCGTTAAAACAGCAAAATTGCCTCTGTCAAGAGCTTCTTTCATTGGAAATGAGCTCTTTATCGGAACCTGCAGCCAGAGGAAACATTATACATCAGCCTCTCTGCTTTATCCTATTTTCAATTCTTCCCCCTAATGGAGTTATCTTCAATTTCTCCACTATCAGCCTGAACACTGGAACCGAGCTGGTTTGAGGAATGTGGTTAGATTTGCATTGTTTAATAGCTTTTTTCTTCTTCTTACACTTCCAATGATTAGTGAACGTACTTTGCAGACAATGGCCATCCAATCATTAATCTTCTTGAGCTTGTTATTGCGGAAGTATTGGGAGTGAATAATCTGGGAGTGAATAATTACAGCTGCATTAATAGCAATAAATAGGAATTTCTTAACAGAAGAAAGAAACACTTGACAGTATATGCTCATCAAACGCTCCAGAACTGCTCATTAAAATGCAATGATTCAGTGGTCTGTGATAACTCTCTTTCTTTTTTTCACGAAATCACAGGGGATGAAGAAAAAACGTGCAGTCGGCTCTCAAGGTCACATGGTGCTGCTGGAGATGATGAAGTTTTATCTAGTCTGTATGTGAACGCTGAACACTTTCTAGTTTTACTTGATCTTAGTGCTGCGTTCGACACCATAGATCATGACATACTCATAGATTGATTACAAAACTATACAGGTATTCAAGGGCAGGGTCCAAGATGGTTTGGATCCTACCTGTCCGATCGCTACCATTTTGTTTATTTAAATGGGGAGTCATCTCATTTATCACCAGTAAAATATGGAGTGCCACAAGGATCCATCCTAGGTCCCCTTCTATTTTCAATATACATGTTGCCCCTTGGTAATATTATTAGAAAATACGGAATTAGCTTCCGCTTTTATGCTGATGATACTCAGCTATATATCTCAATGAGACCAGATTCAACTTCTCCCCTCGGGGCTCAGACACACTCTCTCGGTTTAAATCTAGATTAAAAATGCATATTTTTCACCAAGCATTCGAATAATGTATCTCTTAAATTGTGAGTGTAGTTGCATCTTATCAAATTTGTATTCTTATTCTTTAGCTCGGGTTAAACTAATTAATTTGACTTTGTTGGATATGCTAATGATGTCTCTGTTTGTTTCTATGTTTTGCCACAGATGTAACTAGGATTTACACAAGCTCCAGTCTGGATCCAGAACACCTGAGAAGAGATGACGCTGACCCTCAGAGGACCTCAGATGATGCTAACCCTGAATCAAAAACAGAACTAACAAATACCGCTACAAGTGTGACTCCATCATATAATAATTATTAATTATTAATAATGTTAATAATGTTCATCGTCTGGCTGACTACGTCTTGTATGATTTTTCTACAAATCCTGTCAAACGTGCACAAACTGACAGTCACCATAAGCACCATAAGCTACTACTAAATATTGTAGAAACATAATTTTCTGTAAAGTTGCTTTGTAACGATTTGTATTGTAAAAATAAACATCACAAAAAGTCAGTGGTGTCAAAAGTATTGGCATTCATTACTCAAGTAGAAGTATAGATACTAAGGTTAAAAAAGACTTTTGTAGAAGTTAAAGTATCAACTCAAGCTTTTTACTCAAGTAAAAGTGTAAAAGTACTGGTTTAAAAAACTACTTAAAGTATAAAAGTAAAAGTAATGTAAGGGAAAAAATGCCATTATGGCCATTGGGCCGTGCCACAGGGGCCTATTGTGCACTACCCCACCACCTCAAAAAAACATTTTTCTAAAGGCCATAATGACTGTAATGTTATATTAAAATATTAATGTTGAAAAATTTGGGATGCACTATAGGCTACCTCTTTCAGCAACATATGTGCCCATTGAAAATGAACACATTTTAGTACAATGCAAATACATTAAAGAGCTAGAGATATGATGACTAGTTGCCAGTAAGTATTGTTATGGTGCAAAAAGTCAAACTTCAGAGGCATGTCATCAATAACCTTTAATGGAATGTAAATGTACATCCAAGCTTAGCTGCAGGAATCTGCGAGGGCAATAGACAAGAACATTGGTGCAGGCTTAGTAACAATTACTCTTGTATCGTTGTCTATTTACAATAAACATTATAGTGCTGTCAAAATTAATGATTAATCCAAGTGATTAATCAATAACTAAAAATGAAAATTAACTCATAATCCTGATACCTTCTTGATTGATAGCTTCTTGTATTTGGTACATACGTCTGCTATGTCCAGTGTTGGGGGGTAACGAGTTACAAAGTTGGTATAGCCTACTTATCACAGCATTGTCAATCGCGTCATCAATCGCAAACGATAATTTATTAAAATGTCTCGCTACCGAACTACCTACAGTAGCTTAATTTGCGGAGGAAGAAGAGAAAACACCCATTTGGTAAATGAGCCAGTGAGAAATAATAACTTTTAAGTAAGGTCCAGTGCCTTTTCGATACTTTTATAATGGTACCGGTGCCTAAACGGTGCCTAAACCAATACTTAAAAAAAAAAGAACCACAAAAAAAAACTATGGATAACATTACAGAACATTACAAATATTTAAAATAAATCCATAACTTTCACCTTGGATGCTCTCATTTCCCAAGTTGTGCTTCCCTTAATCTAAGGCTAATAAATGTCATTTACAATCTGGGTCATTATTTAATACAAAAGCACACATAATGTTTCTACTGTATCTCTGTCACTCACTCTGATATTTAGTTAAGATGAGTGCTGTCTGTCACTGTCTTATATCAGTTCTGTGAATTACTGTATGGTCATTCTTTATAAAGTAGCAACAATGTCGTTTTTAAAATACAGTACTGTGCAAAAGTCTTATGGAAAAGAACAAATAGTATTTTCACCCCAAAAAAGGGTTTTAAGCCAGTTATTTATATCTTTTGCTGCAGTGTGTCAGTAGGAAATATCAGTTTGCCATTAATTTTAATAATAATCTAGTGCTATTTTGAAAGCACAAGCAGTTTGACAACTGATATTTTCTACTGACACACTACAGCAAAATATATAAATAGCCGAACACCATTCTTTTAAGTGAAAATACTAACGTGCCTGACTTTTGCACAGTAGTGTATGTATAAAGTACGTATGATTAAATTAAGTATATTTAAATAAGTGTAATTAAAGTATGTGTTCGTTGTGTTAAGGGCTAGATAGTCGCTGGAGGAAACGGCTGTGGTGTGACAAGCGAAAACTTTACAGTAGATGAGAAACCGACAGCTTCTTCGTGACCTTTTGTAAACTGTATTTATGACAAAGAACTGCACAGATACATTCTAACAATCTATCGATAAACACACACCTGTGTGTGTCCTCTGTCTCTGTTTGAGCTCACGCTGCTCCGCCGCGGTCTGCGGATTGAAGAGCGCGCTGAAAGACGGAGAAGAGACCGGTCTGACGCCGGTTTCATATGAAATTTAAGCAGACTGACTCTGAGGCGATCGGATACCGGTTCCATACCCAACCCTACTTTTAAGAAATATATTTTTTGATGAACCCAAAACTGGCTATGTCCTTGCTGGAGTGTGATGTCATGTGGATGGATTTGTGTCATGTGCAGGTGCGATGGATCGCCTACAAACCAATAGGGTGTCGGAATGGTATATGTTTATACTTCCCATCCAACCACAATCAAATTTACTCCATCCGGATGGCGCGATTTATCTGGATATGTTTTTTTTTTTTTTTTAATGATGACAAGCCGGAATGAAAACAAGCCGAAATGAAATAGCAGTAACGAAGCAATTTTTAAAAATGTAAGGAGTAGAAAATACAGATACTTGCGTGAAAATGTAAGGAGTAGAAGTAAAAAGTCGGCTGAAAAATAATTACTAGAGTAAAGTATAGATACCCCAAATTTCTACTTAAGTACAGTAACAAAGTATTTGTACTTCGTTACTTGACACCTCTGCAAAAAGTACACGTCAAAAAGTACACGTCACACCTCTGTTTATCAATTTGCAATGGCTTCCAATAGCTGCTCGCATAAAATTCAAGGCATTGATGTTTGCCTACAAAACTACCACTGGCTCTGCACCCATTTACCTAAATTCGTTACTTCAGACTTATGTGCCCTCTAGAAGCTTGCGTTCTGCAAGTGAACGTCGCTTGATTGTGCCATCCCAAAGAAGCACAAAGTCACTTTTACGGACATTTAAATTAAATGTTCCCTTCTGGTGGAATGACCTCCCCAACTCAATCCGAGCAGCTGAGTCCTTAGCCATCTTCAAGAATCGGCTTAAAACACATCTCTTCCATCTTTATTTGACCCTCTAACTTAAACACTCACTATTCTAATTCTATTCTTTAAAAAATCTAACTACCTTTCTAATCTTTTAGTATTCTATTTTCTTTTCATTTATTATGCAATTGTATGTGTGTGTGTATGTGTAAAGACCTCTAACTAGCTTGCTCTATTCTTTTATTTATTTTTTATTCTATCTGTTTTCTTTCTATTTATTATATTAGTTAAAAACCCATCCTACGTGTACTGTGTTAACCTAACTGAGACTTGTTATAGCACTTATATATCATTGCTCTTTTTGTTGTTTTTGATTGCTTCCACTGTCTTCATCTGTAAGTCGCTTTGGATAAAAGCGTCTGCTAAATGAATAAATGTAAATGTAAATGTAAATGTAAATGTAAAAAGCGCTATACAAATAAACTTGAATTGAATTGAATAAAATATAATTACCCCCCAAAAAAAGCATTCCTTAAATATGTCAAATAAATAAATTCAACTGTTGAGTAAAAATATTTTCTTTACATTTATAATAAAAAATAATATTATATTATATTATATTATATTATATTATACAACATTCTATTAAAAAAGGTCAAATTAAGTCAACTGCTAAACAAAAATACTTTCTTATAAATATATTATACTCTATATACACTTATAAAACCGGTATAAAAATAAAAAAAACTCTGTAAAATGGTACTGTACACATGGTAGAAATCAACATTTTGTAAATCAGTTCTGTAATTATTTTTAATAACTTGCTTGGTTTTCTTAAACAAACCTCACCTATTGCTTCTGACTTGTTATTTTGCTGAAAATGGGATGCAGCAAAAGTTATCTCCAGGATGTAAATGTTCAAAAAATAAATTAATAAATAAATATAAAGATAAAACATGCACAAATGCATTATATTTCCACAAATACTGCTGTAATTAAACTGCATACTTCTAATGCATATACCCAATGCCACCTCCAAAATGCAGCACAACAGGTTTCTGTGTCTTTGTTTTAAATTGAATTGTTGTTATCAGCAGGTCTGGCTGTAGACACCTCTGGTTTACTTTGCTTTAATGGTTTAAAGGCCTGAGGCGACACACTGACTACATTACTTTCCAGAATGTGCTGGAACAACAGATTTTGGATGAAGGTTCTTCCACAACCAATAACAACAATAAAAGCCTTCCTGGAATTGGGAGTTTTAGCAGCTCAAACATTATAAAAATAATTTTCCACCTCTGAGAAAAAGCCTTTCATCTGCGACAGGAGATGAAATGATTTTTGTGTTAGGGGGAAAGAAAGTCACTAGCACACACATTTATGCTAATGTACTTCAGGTAAACCATTTCTACTCTCTCGTTCTCTCTATCTCCTTCCCCGTGTCTATTCCTTATATCTTTATGTTTTAAATGTTACAAAACAAGCTGATCCAGATCCTTACTCCTACACAATGTGGGGCATGCAGCATCGGCCCTGCACCAATGTTCTTTGTGATCCTGTGGTATTTCTATCCCAATACGGCCACTGAAATAGCATCAGGGTTTTTGTAGGGAAACAAGAGCTAGCTGCCTCCAGACGACATCAAACCCATATTTCATCTTCTCCAGATTTCACCTGGAATGAGAAACATACGCAACTGAGTATATGGTAAGCATCATTAGCATGATCTGTTATTGCTCTGAGCAACAGTTATCATTAGAGAAAAATGCTACTGGTGATTAGTAAAAGTATGAAAACAAGCTTCTGTTTTCTAATTGAATACTTTTTTTTCCTCATTGCATGATATTCTCAGTATAACAATATAAAAAAGTCTAACAAAAACAAGAATAAGCAATGGAGCTGAAATAAATAAAACCTGATGAAAGTGTTCTCCAACATGAACTGAGATATTCCAAAGAGCATCTTGGGATTTAATGAAAGCTAGGAAATCTGCAGTGGTGGACGAAGTACACAAATCAAGTACTTGAGTAAAAGTACAGATACGAATAATAAAATATTACTCCAGTAAAAGTAAAAGTACTCATTTTTCAATTTTACTCAAGTGAAAGTACAAAAGTACTCAATTTTGTATGAACTTAAGTAAAAAAGTACTGAAAGATAGATGTTTGCAATTTTATATAGGCTAATTTAATTTTATATTAGCACATTTTTTTTTTTTTTTTTTATAATCCTACTGCTCAAAATACCTGGGATTTTTTCCAAAATAACCACTATATGGAGTCAAGATATATTTTTGTTGTTGATATGGACTACGCTTACGAGAGTAATGTTCACTGTGAAGCTTCCACTGTGATGTACCTGAGAGAAAACAGAGATGATAATCTGATCTTCACCAGTAAGAAAAAAGTATTTTAAAGTTTGTGGTTTTACAGAACACCACAGTTATATATGACAAGATAATAAGGCCTGAAGTTAGGAAGAACATCTTAAGGAAAATATAATTATATTTTCTTAATGATTTTTTTCCTTCTCAAACCTTGTCTGCGGTGTAAAAACACCCCTGGCCAAACTGGGTGCATCTCTTCCTCTCTTTGATAATTACTGTAGTTACCATCAGTGGCGGTTCTACATCCCGGTTCTACACCCAAACATTTATTTATTTTATTTTTTCCCCCCATGTCATCACATTGTTTAGAGCATAGAAACAAGTAGTAAAAAAAATATATATATATTGAAAAATTCTATTTTATTCATGTTATGCTATGGTCACTGGGACTCAGTTGTTTAAAAAAATAAAATGACTTTAAATTATATGTATAGGCAAAAACAATGGGATTTTATTTTTTAATCACCATAAACATTTTGGGTTTCAGGATATTTTTCAACCAAAATTTGTATGTTAATCTAACTTTCATGGAGGTACCATTAGCCATTAGGTTACTGCCTCAAATTATACGCATGACACACTTTTAGTTATGACTTGTAAAACTATATTTAGGAAACTATACTTAGCATACTGTGTAGCAAATAAATAGCAAATGTTCATCTTTAACCTACAGATTTGAAAATGCCGTTGGTTATTTACAGGGCCTAACGTTAAAAAAATGATGGAAATGATAACTGAACTTGTAACAGTTTTATTGCAAAGCACAATATTATAAATTAGATCTCGTGATTGAGTTGAAACCAAATTATTGTTGTATAAGCATATCAAGCATCATAGCAAAAAGGATAAACAAAGAGTTATACCCACCACCAATTAACATTAGCCCTTCATTCATGAAATGGATACTGTAATGATACAGAGACAATAGTTGCATACCTTTATCTTTTGCTCGTTTTTCCTCTTCTTCTTTTCGAAACTGGGCACCTGATGGCTCTGATCTTTTCTTCTCCATCTCTGTTTATTTGGCACTTGACAATCAACAGATTTCCCATGCCCCCAACTGTCACTCAGGACCAGAAGTCAAGACTAAACCAATTCACCTTGACGACCGCATAATCGTCTTGTATTACCTAGTTTCATTTGCAGGAACTATAGGCCTGTATTATAACATTATGAATGAAATGTGCGTTATTTGGAAGAAAGTCGAGGTGTGTGACTGACTTTAGCCTATTATTAATTATATTTAATAATAACCCCCGCCCTGTCCGTTCCATTTGAGAGAGACCCAGAGGTGAAAGGTCGCACGCGCCTCTCGCCCCACCCCCTTACACTTCTCTCACAATACACAGCTTCTGTTTGCATTTTCAGTGTACATTTTCAGCAAGCAGGGGCGCCGGCAGCTGCAGGGAGCGCCAATTTGCCAATTCCACACACAGTGAAATTATATAAATGATGAAAAACCGCTTCGCGACACAGAGGATTTTTTGTTTATCTGCTCGTGCTGCCGCCCCCCAATGTGTCACGAAAAAATGACGCCCCGGGCGGCTGCCCGGTTCGCCCGTGCCTAAAACCGCTGCTGGTTACCATGTTCTGAACATCACATCCTTTCTTTTCTCCCCAGATGTAATCTATATATCTATAGATAACCACGTGCTAACTTGAGGTAATTTTTATAAATAATGTCCAAATATTTTTATTCAACCACCTATATATAGGTGGAAAAATATTTAAATATTTGAAATGAATAAAAATATTTAGACATTATTTATAAAAATTGGACATTATTTATAAAAATTACCTCAAGTTAGGACCAGCAAGCCTGCTAGACATTTAGCATCAGCTACAATATTTACTTATTTTCAGTACCGTTCTGAATAAACATTCATGTCTGTCTAACGTTACTCGTCTAAAAAAAAGCCTCAAGTTCAAATATTCATTTATCACCAATTAACTGTTTGACAAACACTTCCTGCTTCGAGATCTGAATTAAAAAAAAATCTCAAACATGCTCCGAAGTCCCAATCTGAATCAACCGAGTCGCCAACAGGCTCCGAAGTGCCGATCTGAATCAACCGAGTCGCGAACATGCTCCGAAGTCCCAATCTTAATCAACCGAGTCGCGAACATGCTCCGAAGTGCCGATCGGTATCAACCGAGTCGCGAACATGCTCCGAAGTGCCGATCTGAATCAACCGAGTCGCGAACATGCTCCGAAGTGCCGATCTGAATCAACCGAGTCGCGAACAGGCTCCGAAGTCCTGATCTGAATCAACCGAGTCGCGAACAGGCTCCGAAGTGCCGATCTGAATCAACCGAGTCGCGAACATGCTCCGAAGTCCCGATCTGAATCAACCGAGTCGCGAACAGGCTCCGAGGTGCCGATCTGAATCAACCGAGTCGCGAACATGCTCCGAAGTGCCGATCTGAATCAACGGAGTCGCGAACATGCTCCGAAGTCCAGAAGTCCCGAACTGAATCAACCGAGTCGCGAACAGGCTCCGAAGTCCCGACCTGAATCAACCGAGTCGCGAACATGCTCCGAAGTGCCGATCTGAATCAACGGAGTCGCGAACAGGCTCCGAAGTCCCGATCTGAATCAACAGAGTCGCGAACAGGCTCCGAATTGCCGATCTGAAAACTTCGACCAAAGAATGTAAAAAATAATTATATTTCTCTAATAACTCTAACTCTACAACTCTATGAAAGACTCAGATCACGTATCTAAAAATAAATCGCTATAGTAAAAGAGAAATAATAAGAGGAGTGAAGTTTCCTACCGCTCTGCTGTGTTTGGTCCTCAAGCGCATCTGACGCTCCGCGGCGCGTCTCGGCCCCTCACACGCGCGTTTACAGCGCTAAATTAATCATCTTTGCTAATTATTATACATTTACTTCATTGTCAGCTTCAGGTACTTCATTTATTATTGTTCAATGAACTGTTTGAAACAAAAAAAAGGTTGTATTTCAGTAAAAATTCTAAATTATCAAAATAAAATATATAAAATAAATAATAAAAAAATATGATTTTCAGTTACAATAATTAATCCTAAATTCCAACATTAATAACTTACTTTTAGCAACATCAGACGCACGCGCTCACAAGATTTCACGGTTCTTACTTCTGTAGACTCACACTAAACGGTTCATTTGAATCAGTGAGTGGTCTACTCCAGAACAGCTGCAATCGGATCATTCTAATTCGTAAACGAATCGTTTGGTGCGATTCGCGATCCGATTTAAAGGTTTATTTTGAAAAGACTCATGAATCATGAATCATACACCGCTTCTGCGTGTCGGAGCACGTGATATATTATAGGGAGTAACGATATGTTTTATGAAATGTAGTGAAGTTAAAAGTACGATCTTATGCTTTGGAATGTAGTGAAGTAAAAGTAAAAGTTACTCAAAATAAAACTACTTCAGTAAAGTACAGATACTTGAAAAATGTACTTAAGTACAGTAACGAAGTAAAGCTACTCCGTTACTGTCCACCACTGGAAATCTGATTTACTTGGTCAATATCAAAAAAATAAAATGAGTCTAGAAGCTTTTTATGATATCTGTTAAAGGAGTAGTTCACCCTGAATTGAACATTTTCTGAAAATCAAAGATGAGTTTGTTTTTTTCATCCGGAAAGATTTTGAGGAACATCAGATGCTCACTGATGGATCCTGTGCAGTGAATGGGTGCCGTCAGAATGAGAGTTCAAACAACTGATAAAAACAACAAAATAATCCACAAGTAATCTATACGACTCCAGTCCATCAAAGTGTGAAGTGAAAAGCTTTTTGTTTGTAAGAAGGGGGAAAAAACCCATCATTAAGGTGTTTTAATGTTAAGCCATCACTTTTGGACAATATAGCAGTCCATAATCCAGTATTGTTCAAATAACACTTCCTCCAGTAAAGAAGTCCATCCCCTCCCGTACTCTCACATCAAAATCACTGATAAATTTGTTCAGAACCATTCTGGACTGTTTTTGATCTTTCTCTTTTTGTTCTTGATCTGTGCATATTTTGGAATCTTTTTTCTGATGGCACCCATTCACTGCAGAGGATCCATTGGTGAGCAACTGACGTACTTCTAAAATTCAATAAATTTTATAAGTAACAAACATAATCAATAAGAAGAAAAGAATCAACATACTGGATGGCGTGGGGATGAGTATTTAGAGCAATTAGGTGAATTATTCCATTAAATGTACATAAATAAATAAATAAATAATCCAAAACTAATAAATCCAAAGTTTTTTGGTTTCAGATGTCTGAACCCCCCTGTATACTTAACAGAGGCCCCCAAAAATTTTTGAAATAAAAAAATGTAAATCACTTCTTGACTCACTCAGTCGTACGCAAATGCACACACACACATTCACGTGCACACATGCACGTGCACACACACACACACACACACGCACGTGCACACACAGTCAGACCTCAGAAGTCAGCACTCAGTTCCTAGATCCTACAGATAAAGACATACGAGACAGGAATAAATGAAAATCAACTCTACTCACACGTGTGCTGAACATCTATAAAAGAGAAACACAAAAGCAGAAAAGAGCAAGCCTTTGCACTGAGATCTTCAGGTACCTGTGCAGCCAAGTAGACAGGAAATTAAAAAGCTCATAATCAGCTCTGCTTGGAGATCATTGCTTTCTTCCCTTGGAAGTAAGAACTTAATATCAGCATATCTGAAAATAACACACCACTGTTCCTCAAATGTTTTTGTACTGAAACAGAAAAGAAAATTATACTATGTACAGTACACTCCGCTGCATGTATCTCACATTCTCAAAGTAAATATAAAATCAGAATGCACTCTATTGACTTTCCTAATACACACTCCTGGCTTTATTATGAACTATTCATCAGAAAGAAAAATCATCAATACTTGATTACCTGCTCCACCTTTGAAACAACATTCTTTTTCAGCTGATGAACATTAATAGACAAAAACCCGCACTACCGTTCAAAAGTTTGGGATCGGTAGGATTTGTAAAAATATTTGTAAAAATCTTAAAGCTGCATTTATTTGATACAGTATTTTTTTTAACAGTTCATATTGTAATATATTTTATTAATTAATTCAAAGCTGTATTTTCAGCATCATTACTCCAGTCTTTAGAAATCATTCAACATGCTAATTCGCTGCTTAAGAAATTTATAAGAAACAAAATGTCATATTCAGAATTCTTTAATGAACAGAAAGCAGCTTAAAAAAAAAGAAAAGAAATCTTTGGTAACATTATACACATATTTATAATAACAATTTAAAGTATTATTTGCTGAACAAAAGTATTAATTTATTAAGATGAATAAATAAATAAATACGTATAAATTATAGTGACCCCAAACTTTGTAGCTGCACTATTTTAGGCAATGAGTTCTATTATATAGAATTTGCATTAAAATTCACAAATCTTACATCCCCAAACTCAAGCTCAAACCTATCGTTAAATCATCTCTAAACTTTATAATTATATAGCACCAAGTGCTGGTGCAGCATTATGAAACAACTCTACAGTCCAGGACATATTCTACAAGTGTTTTTAATATGTGCTGGTGAGATTAATACAACAGTTGGACTCTTAATGAGTCACTGAAACTTTGAAAAAAAAATTGTCTGTTGCTTCTGATCGGAAAGAAAAAACTTTCAGCTTCCTGTGAACCCAACTAAACAGAGGGTGGATATAGGAAACAGAAGACATGAAAAAATTAAATAAAAATTAGATGGCTATAAAGTGCTGGAGGGGATCTTAGAGATACTAAGAGCAACAATAAAAAAAATCACTTTTTAACCTCAATATATAAACACACTGTCCACCAAGCTCACTTAGACACTGTTTGACTGGGTCCATTTTACTCAGTTTTATTAAGCATGCTGTGTATATTATCATCATGGTCTCCAGCAGTCTTTTAATCTGTACTGAAACTTTCCCACAAAAGGTTTGATTTATATTGAGTGGAAGGGGAGATTCTGTCATGATAAAACTAAAAGGTAATTCAAGGTTTTAAAGGTGTCAAATCAAAGGTTTATTAATGCTCATCTACTGTGGAAACGAGAACAAAATGCTTCTCTAGTTACTTTGGAGCAAACATTTAACATGAAACAGGAAATATTGAACAAAGCAAAGAAAATCTTATAGTGCAAGAGCAGATTTAATTATTACCCTAGTATAATATATATATATATATATATATATATTGTTTTGAGGTATTTATTTGGGGCTGGTTAGTAAAGGTTTGCAATCACTATGGCACATCCGGTTAGAATGCAATGACTCTGATGTTTCTTCTTTAATTTTTATTCTCCACTGTAGATGGGTATGTGTGGTTCTGAAAGGATACACACAATAATGGTAAATAAAAGGTACACAATAATAAGTATAACAACAATAAAAATTTACAACAATATTATATAGTTACAAAGGCATTAAATAGGATTAACTATATTCAATGTATAATTACAATAAATCAACATTATGTACAGACTGCTCTGAGCGGGACTCGAACCCGCGGCCGTAACATTATTAGCGCCATTCCGGCGGTCTTATGTAAACAAATGACGGTGCAATTTTAGAACGTTAATCTTGAGGCATTTATAGGTACGCATGCAAATAAGCATATAATCCACATAACGGGTCTGATAAGCATATAAACAGCTGTCATGAACTATCATAATTACATTAATTCACACAAAGGAATGGCAATTGCTGAATCTTTGTACACACGCATACAGTATTGCCATTAATATCTGAAGTCTGTGATTAAATTAAACCGCAACAATACACAAATGTATTAATAACAAAGATAAGAACATTTAAACTTACTTCTAGCTGCACGCACACACTTGAAATAAACTTTTGGAGAACACTCATTAGCTCCGCACTAAACTTTCTGATGCAACACACTTCTATATCCTGTGGCGGAACTACTTTCCGATGACGCTAAAGCTGTACTGATTTGTAGTTTCAACTGTCAATTTAAAAGCCCACCAATAGCATTCACTGTCCATTGTTTGTTATCACAGTCCTTTACAACATATATATATATATATATATATATATATATATATATATATATATATATATATATATATATATATATATATATATATATAGCAATAAGATACAATAACAAGCACTGTTAAGTCTAATAGTCTTCATATGGTTAAAAAGATGTTAGGCCAAAACTTTATGCAAATAAATGTGTGTCCAGTGTCATCAGATGATGTATGTGTATAACTACAGGATTCTGCTAATGGTTTCCGTCACAGGAAAAAATTATATTGTAAAATATATTCAAACAAAAACTGTTATTTTGCACTGTAATAATACTTCATAATATTACAGTTTTTACTGTACTTCATAATATTACTGTAATATAAATATATATCTTTGACCCTGGACCAAAAAAACAGTCTTAGGTGTCCATTTAGTCAGTTTTTGAAATTGAGATTTATACAACATCCGAAAACATAAAAAATAAAAAAAATAAACTATATTTTTTACCAATACAATGTTTTTTTGGTTATTGCTAAAAAAACTGGTTTTGTGTTCCAGGGTCACATATAGCTAAGGAAGTAAACCATTGGCTTCAGAAAAAAACTGATTTCCTATTCTCAGAGGAAATCCACTGAAAAAGGAATAGAATGAGTGAATACAGTTTAAGAATCATAACATCTCACGTGTGATCCCAGAAGACACAAACAGTGTATTTTCTTCTCTCTTAAACATGCGCACGCACACACATTTCTGCACAGACTGGTCTCTGTGGATACCCCCCACCAACTCCACCAAGTAAACGGTTTGGTCTCAGTCTCTAACACACACAGACAGCCTTAAAATGGTTTAGTACTGCTCATGGAGGGAGTTCAAGCGTACACTGATCTGCAGAGAAAAGCGCATATACTGTCCTCGCTTCACCTACAGATCATGATGCTCAATGCTAACGGAGGATTCTGCTAGATGAATAGCCAGATGCACTGCATGTCTACCATTGTGTGCTGCTAGCGGCTTTGCTCAAATTACACAATGTAAAAGTAAAAAAACATGGTGAGAGAATTCACACAAAGCACAGAAAAAACAAACAAACAAACATTATTTATAATTTGACATTTATAAAAATGTATTTTCTGGCTTAAAGAAAATAAAGCATACTTTACTGTGACAATAAATGCAATCAGTTAAGCACATTACCCTAATGCAAATAAAAATAATGATAATTCGAAATAATTTGTAAATATATAATGACATAGAAATTAATTTAGTAAAATCCAAATCATTTAAATTAGTAATATTAGCATGTTTGCATTGTGAAAGTATTTCCATAATAATTAAGCACATTATCCTAATGCAAACATAAATAATGTTTATGCTAAATAGTTATAAATATAATAATGTATTACAATTAATAATATTATCAACATTTGTTTGCAATATTTCATGATTAGATTAAGCATATTACCTAGATAAATATATATTTAATGTATAATAATCTTCATTATCTAAATATCTGAATCACTAAAAAGGAAAAAAAGAAAGAAAACACACACACACACACACACACACACACACACACACACACACACACACACACACACACACACACACACACACACACACACACTTGTTTTACTGTCATTAAAATAGCATCAAAATGTTAAATAATGTATAAAATTAGTTACACAAAAATTCTGTTCTCCTGAACAGACATCACTGAATTTAAGCCATATTTATAACAGAAAAATATAGGCTAATATGGGTTTTCACGATGCTTGTTATTATCTTTGACTGTTTTCTAAAGCCCTGGGACAGACGTTTCATTTTAGAAGTGATTCACAGCACAGAAACAGACACAGTTCTTGCATAATGCAGTCCAATAATCTCATGCATTTGCTTTGTTGTTGTTTGCTGTGAACACTCCCCTGTGCGACACCTCAACATCGCTCTGTACCAAGAGAACTTACAAATATCTGTCTCTTCAACAAAGATTAACACTGAAGCTGTACCACGACCGCTGAAGTATCTGCCCTTTCACAGTCAGGTCTGTCTGTTCAGTGCATCCACACCACTGCCCCCCAAAAAACTTTAGGCCAGTCTGGAGAGCAGAGCACATAAAAGATGGAGCGAAGAGCTTGTGAAGAATTGTCAGATTGTCAGGCGGTGAAGCGAAAGAGAGAACGCCCGGCTGTCTCTGTCGTTTTCGCTAATGCAGCTTCACCCTGACAGCGGCGGGAATGTTCCCCGGCTCACGGCCAACTCAAAGCACAGGTAGAACGGAGCAAAACATCCATTTTTCAGTGGGATGTTTTCCCAGGGAGCCAGAAGACACTTGAAAAATCGGCCCCTGTCGGGAAATTATGTGCATTCTGCAAGTGGCCTGGGCAAACAGAATAACATTTAAATACAAACTGATTTTGTTTTGGATGGACAGCAGTTCCAAGAATAGATAAAAATGTGCTAAAAGACACCAAGTCCAGTCTCAAAGCCAGCAGACTAGCTTTCCAACATGCCTCATATTTAAAACATAGGTTAAAGTTGCTACAGAGCTGTAAGCCACCGAGATGCTCTTATGTCGAATGTAAGAAGTCGTGCTCAGTGCTTTAGGCTCATCGCTCTCGAACAAACGCTCCTGCGGCGTGATGCATTGCTCCTTTCCAGCGGCTACCGTAGAGATACTGTTTTAGGTAAAGCTTTGGCTCTGTTAGAGCAATCCTGATAAGAGATGGCTATCACGCCGCTCTCCCTGAATGATGAATACTACACACACCATCAGAACCTCACATGAACACGGTTCTCCAAGCTCTGCGCACACAAGCCGAAACCCTAACCTTCTTACACGCATCAAACCGGCCATCAAATACCGTACATCCCAGTCCGGTATAAAGCAGATAATCTTCCAGAGCTTTGGAGAACTACACTCTAAAAAGGATGATTCATTATATATAATAGTTCTGTTTAGAACCATTTCATATTGAAGAATTGTGTTATGCTAAAATGGTTATTTGTGTTTGACTTTTGGATGCCATCAAATTTCTTACATCCCAGTACAATATAAAGAAAAGGATCAATATCTCCCAGAACATTTTTGAACATAGACTTGAAAGTGCATGATCCAAACCTAAATTTGTATAATTCATGACTGGAAACATTTTGTAACATGATTTTAATGTACCGTTTTCATGGTAATGCAATGTTTGATTTTAAAAAGGGTTTCAAGGGATGAATTTTGAGATTTTAAGTTTTTTTAAGTGTAATATCATTTCTGATGATTTCTAAAGTGTGATAGAGAAAAAGGCAACAAAGAAGACTTTTTTTTTGACAAAGGTCAAAACTCCTGTTATGATGTAGGTTTTTGAGGTGCACTCTTGCCATACATTAATCTATTACTCCTACATAATTTTTAACCAAAAACATTGGTAAAATATCTATTTAGGAGTCTTAGACCTTTCCAACGATATATAGTTTGTCATGATTAGATTAGGATTTAATTGTAATATAGTGAAGTAAACGTAGGTGTCCTGTATACGGGACGGGGTGACAATTAACAGCTCAAAGATTCGTTACACAAAACATTTAGAACCTTAATGTCCTGAAGAACTGTTTTATGCTAAAATGATTGTTAGGATTCTTTATTCCCACTATTTTGTTATTAAATCTGTAACCGTCAAAAAATCTTTTCGTACTGCCTCATTACTGATTTTCTGGAGCTCAACCATCCAACTACACAGACTGTCAACACATTCTTAACATGTCCTTCTTACACACATCAAATCCACCATCAAATACTGTACATTCCAGCCCAGTACAGAGCAAACCATATCCCAAGGCCTTGGAGAACTATAGTCTAAAAAATGATGGTTCTTTAGAAGTTCTTTACACACAGTGTCAGTTCGGTTTAAAACCATTTCGTCCTGAAGACCCATTTTATGCTAAAATGGTTGTGTTATGCATTACGATTCTCTTTTCATGGCATTCTTTGTTTTCGTTTTGTCCATAAAAAAGCACTTTCAAATTTCCTGCAGTTCTATTTAGATCCATGTCATTCTAAAGAACTGTTTATGGTAAAATAGTTATTTGCATTAGTCTTTAGGATTCTTTATTCCTACTTTTTTGTTTTTAAATCTGTAACTGTCAAAAAAAAATTCAAAGCCACCTCATTGACACTGATTTTCTGGAACTCAACCATCCTCTACACAGACCGTCAACACACTCTTAACATGCATGTGGTGCCACTCTTACACAGTCTAAACATTTGAACTGCCAAATCATATCTGGCATCCTACCAATCAAGTAAATGACAGTGATATTGAGTTTTTTGATTTGAACATATTGCAAGAGTTTTCTATTCTGACTAGGGTTTCTGATTCAAATTGCCCATTCACAAAAACATTATTATCTATTCATGTTCATTGTCAATTATCATTTATTAATTTATTCAGCTGTTCCCAAAGCACTTGTCATTTTGATACAATTTCCCATATATATATATATATATATATACAGTCTTGTTCAAAATAATAGCAGTACAATGTGACTAACCAGAATAATCAAGGTTTTTAGTATATTTTTTATTGCTACGTGGCAAACAAGTTACCAGTAGGTTCAGTAGATTCTCAGAAAACAAATGAGACCCAGCATTCATGATATGCACGCTCTTAAGGCTGTGCAATTGGGCAATTAGTTGAAAGGGGTGTGTTCAAAAAAATAGCAGTGTCTACCTTTGACTGTACAAACTCAAAACTATTTTGTACAAACATTTTTTTTTCTGGGATTTAGAAATCCTGTGAATCACTAAACTAATATTTAGTTGTATGACCACAGTTTTTTAAAACTGCTTGACATCTGTGTGGCATGGAGTCAACCAACTTGTGGCACCTCTCAGCTGTTATTCCACTCCATGATTCTTTAACAACATTCCACAATTCATTCACATTTCTTGGTTTTGCTTCAGAAACAGCATTTTTGATATCACCCCACAAGTTCTCAATTGGATTAAGGTCTGGAGATTGGGCTGGCCACTCCATAACATTAATTTTGTTGGTTTGGAACCAAGACTTTGCCCGTTTACTAGTGTGTTTTGGGTCATTGTCTTGTTGAAACAACCATTTCAAGGGCATGTCCTCTTCAGCATAGGGCAACATGACCTCTTCAAGTATTTTAACATATGCAAACTGATCCATGATCCCTGGTATGCGATAAATAGGCCCAACACCATAGTAGGAGAAACATGCCCATATCATGATGCTTGCACCTACATGCTTCACTGTCTTCACTGTGTACTGTGGCTTGAATTCAGAGTTTGGGGGTCGTCTCACAAACTGCCTGTGGCCCTTGGACCCAAAAAGAACAATTTTACTCTCATCAGTCCACAAAATGTTCCTCCATTTCTCTTTAGGCCAGTTGATGTGTTCTTTGGCAAATTGTAACCTCTTCTGCACATGCCTTTTTTTTAACAGAGGGACTTTGCGGGGGATTCTTGAAAATAGATTAGCTTCACACAGACGTCTTCTAACTGTCACAGTACTTACAGGTAACTCCAGACTGTCTTTGATCATCCTGGAGGTGATCATTGGCTGAGCCTTTGCCATTCTGGTTATTCTTCTATCCATTTTGATGGTTGTCTTCCGTTTTCTTCCACGTCTCTCTGGTTTTGCTCTCCATTTTAAGGCATTGGAGATCATTTTAGCTGAACAGCCTATCATTTTTTGCACCTCTTTATAGGTTTTCCCCTCTCTAATCAACTTTTTAATCAAAGTACGCTGTTCTTCTGAACAATGTCTTGAACGACCCATTTTCCTCAGCTTTCAAATGCATGTTCAACAAGTGTTGGCTTCATCCTTAAATAGGGGCCACCTGATTCACACCTGTTTCTTCACAAAATTGATGACATCAGTGATTGAATGCCACACTGCTATTTTTTTGAACACACCCCTTTCAACTAATTCAACTAATTGCCCAATTGCACAGCCTTAAGAGCGTGCATATCATGAATGCTGGGTCTCATTTGTTTTCTGAGAATCTACTGAACCTACTGGTAACTTGTTTGCCACGTAGCAATAAAAAAATATACGAAAAACCTTGATTATTCTGGTTAGTCACATTGTACTGCTATTATTTTGAACAAGACTGTATATATAAACACATCTATGCAGTAAATATGGAATGGTTCTGCTATTGTTATAAGCCAAGGAGTCCTAATCTGGTACTGTCTACATGTCTTCCTGCAATCTGCAGGTTTTTCTCTCTCATTTAACTAGCATTCTCCTTATTTGTGGCTCTCTGGGGAACGCAGAGGCAGAAACAGTGTCTTTGACTTTTGAGAAGTGTAACCTGTGCAGACTTTGGTTTCGTAACCGTGTTCGAGACACCCTTTGTCTGCTCTCTGGGCTTGTGCTTCTTTTGTTGTGGAAAGTTCTCCCCATTCAGATCAGGCTTGTGAGTGATAGCACTGTGAGATGCCTTCGGTTGCAACAGACCTGAACGTGTCTCTGGAATGACAGCGAGGAGTGATTAGCGACTGCCTTGTGATGTCTCTACTTGCGTGAGACTTCTATTCCAGAGTTGTACTTTTCCTGTCCATTATTCCAAGCTTAACACTCTTTAAAAAAAATACTAAATCAGAGTGCATAAGCTGCAGAGAAATGAAAACAGAGTCTATGATCAGATCTCACCATTATCCTCCACTGACAGGGTGAATACCAGCTCACAAAATGAAAAGTGTGGGGTTGCTAAGCAACGGGCAGATTCTGACGATAACCACGTACTGTAACATGAAGAGAGAACCTGAAGTCTGATCACATGACTGTGACCAAGCAGAAAATCATAAAGTGCTTTTATCGACTATTAAATTATGTTGACAGGAGCTATATAGTGTATTTTAAACAATTGTGTTTGCCAGCATGATTTTGTTTGCTGGATGCTGGATACTGATTGGTGACTTAAAGCAGCTGGAAATTACATAGAGCAGAAACCACAAAAGGAACATTGTGTGGGTGAATTCAGTTCATGGTCTGTTAGGTTAATGTCAGCTGCTTTGAGTCCTTTTTATTTATTATTTTTTGGCTATTGTTCCATTTTAATGGATGGTACAGTAGATTTGACTGAAAGATGAGCGAAAGTTGCAAGTCAGACATGTGGCACCAAGTCATTGTGTTAGAGGGTTTTTAAATGACATTTCATTATATCTTTAAATGCATTACGTTTCATATTTTACTGCATTTATTAATCTAGTTAATTCAGAAAAGTAAGTAATTGCCATTTTTTTCTGCTAATAATGTTTTGTTTGTTTGAAAAAGTAATCACATTACATACAGTATAACATATTTTAAAGCAGCGAGAGAGAGAGAGAGAGAGAGAGAGAGAGAGAGAGAGAGAAAGTGTGTGTGTGAGAGAGAGAGAGAGAGAGAGAGAGAGAGAGAGAGAGAGAGATTAAAGAATATATGGACCACAAAACCAGTCATAAGGGCCAATTTCTCAATATTGCGATTTATACATCATCTGAAAACTGAATAAATGAGCTTTCCTTGATGTATGGTTTGTTTGGATAGGACAATATTTGGCAGAGATATATAACTATTTGAATATCTGAAATCTGAGGGTGCAAAAATAAATTGATACTGAAAAAATACTGAGAAAATCACATTTAAAGTTGTCCAAAGTTCTTAGCAAGGCACATTACTAATCAAAAATTAAGTTTTGATATATTTACAGTGGGACATTTACAAAATATCTTCATGGAACATAATTGTCATATTAAAAACTTCCTAATCATCGGGAAGAAGGAGGCGGGAACCGCCGGACAATCAAATGAAACTTTAATAATTCAATTTAAACACAAAACAATGTGAACTGATGTGCACAAATAAAAACCAAAACATAAAATAAAGCCCAGGCCTGGTCCTCCCTCCTCCTTCACTGTCATCGCTCCAGTTTTATATCCTTCCATCTCCTCCATGGGACACAATATTTTTGACCCATACAATGTTGTTGTTTTTTTGCCTATTGCTACAAATATACCCCAGCGATTTAAGACTGGTTTTGTGTTCCAGGGTCACAGATGATTGGTAGAATGTTGGATAGAACAATAGATCATTAGAATGATAGATAGAACGACAGACAGAAAGATAGAATAATAGATGGAATGATAGAACAACGGAATGATTGATAGAACGATAGATAGAATTATAGATAGAATGACAATGACAGAACGACAGATATTTTCTTTTTTCTTTTTTTTTTTTTCCAGTCACTCTTAGTTCATTAATTAAAGTTAACAAAATCAAAACTCGTTTTAAAGTGTGTTACAAATGACTTCCTGAAATCTCTATACTAACAAACATAAAAAATTACAGCCAATAAGATTTTAGATTTGTCACAAATCTGCAGTCACTTCAGCTACAGCTACATTAGAGCAATTTGTGGCACTAATGCATTAAAAACTATTTAACTAACTGGCTTTAAACACAAGAGGATCTGCAAACAGCATTAAAGATGGAAAAGGAGCACAAGCTTGAAAATTACTCTAAATCAAATGCACGCTTTGAACTGAAGGCCTAACTCATGATTAGTGAATTTGCATCGATTTGTTGATCCAGGAACATGTCCTACTTTGTGAAATCACAGAAAGTGTGTTGAGCATATCCGCTAACTACTGGGCGTAACTGGTTAAACATCAAAAAACTGCACTTAGAGCCTGTTGGTGCACATCTCATCATGAATCTTTCTGATTCATGTTTTCATTCATGCGTCTAGGGTTTTGGCTGCTACAAAATAGATTTATCATACAGTATTCATCCACTTCCAGCTTCAGCACAGCTCACTGGATTTTCAGAGTGCAAAACTGTGCCATTAGGAAGTAGCTTTCAGAGCCTGGTGTCTTCCTAGTAGGGATCCTGACTGTAAGTATCAATATGCATCATAAACCCACAAGCCACAGTCAATGATCTGGTGCGCCTCTCACAGTCAGCAGCATGACCCAGTGCACAATAAATACACTGATGCAATATGGTATGAGAAGCCATGAATAAACATAACTAAAACATGTACTACTATCAAAAGGTTACTTATATGAATAAATCAGATAAATCAGATATGAAAAAGACTGTGTACACACTAAAATTGACTACACTACAAACACCGATGGAGTTTCGGTTCCTTGCCGCTGTCGCCTCTGGCTTCCCTAGTCGGGGTCACTTCATCTACAGCGATATCGTTGACTTGATTGCAAATAAATGCACAGAGACTATTTAAACTGAACAGAGATGACATCATTGAATTCAATGATGAACTGCCTTTAACTGTCATTTTGCGTTATTGACACACTGTTTTCCAAATGAATTTGTTCAGTTGCTTTGACACAATGTATTTTGTTCAAAGAGCTATATAAATAAAGGAGACTTGGCTTGACTAGACAATTCTACAATTTGGGGTTAGTAAGCTTTTTTTTTTTTGAAAGAAATAAATCAATACATTTTATCATCAGATTAATACTTTTAATCAGCAAAAATGTATTAAATTTACAGTGACAAAAATATTTGTTATTTAATACTAAGAAATGTTTCTTGAGCAGCATATCAGCATATTAGAATGATTTCTGAAGGATCATGTGACACTGAAGACTGGAGCAATGGAGCTGAAAATTCAGCGTTGATCACAGAATTAAATTACATACACTAAAATATAAAACAGTTGATTTGAAATTGTATTAATATTTCAAATCTTTTTCTGTTGTTACTGTATTTTTGATCAAATTTATGTATATATATATATATATATATATATATATATATATATATATATATATATGTGTGTGTGTGTGTGTGTGTGTGTGTGTGTGTGTGTGTGTGTGTGTGTGTGTGTATGTAGTAATCAGAAAAAAAAAGAAAAAAAAAATCCATAGTTATCCTGCTTCCTCAAAGCATTTCCATTGGCTAAAGGACAACCTTTTGTTCTCTGTTCAGTGCCTTATTAAAAATTAATATTATATAAATCACTTTACAGTGTATTCACTCTTAATTATAAATATGTCATTTTAAAATGTTTAGTTTTAAATGAATCACATTAACCATTGTGCTTCATGCATCATGTGAGTTTACGTTATATCTTGCCTAATCAGCACCTCCACTTTCACCCCCTGACTGTTCTAGAGCCTAGAACCTGGCTGCTAGTGATCTGGCTCTTCCTCCCATAAGCACCTAGCACTCTCAGAAAGTATCTTCTTTAACCCTGAAGGATTCATAATAGTAGTATGTGTGTACTAATATTTACTACACAGAGTAATAATATGTATTTGTGGAGTAGTCATATGCATGCTTAAGGTAGTAATATGTACCATTAAGAATAATTAGTGGTAAAGAAAGGCTGACAAGCTGTTGTTGTACCCCTGTTGGTACAATTTTTGTGCATTTCACTAGTCTCCAATGCCTGCGACTGCTGTTAAAGACATTATCAGACATTTATCACTTCATAGTTGTGATGTTATGTCCTAAAAGTTTGATCACAAGGTCTCAATTGTAACATTTCCATAAAAAAAACTTAAAGTGTACTCACTGTCAATTAAGTGCATTTCAAATAGTTGATCATTAGGTGGCTTCCAAAACTCAGAGCAGAAAGAAGAGAGAAAAAGAAAAGAAAAAAGTAGAGAGGAAGCTGCAGAGAGGAAGTAAATAAGTCATATTGTGACTTATTATGAATATTTATGAATGCATCTAATGCTCTAGGTGACAGTTTTTGGTTTAACATTTAAATAATTTTCCCATCAAAATTCCATCAGTGACAGAGAAGGATGAGATGTAAATGTGCAATGAAATTTCACCGCAGAGAATGTCCCACATTCCTCCTCAGCACATACACACACTATACGTCGAGAACCGGATGCATGGCCCAAGTACATCTCGCTGTTTTCCACGTCATAATGGAACCTTTGCTTTCTTTTCATTTACATTTGTTTGAACAGGGTACCTGGCATGGCACAGAAATCATTGCACAGCGGGGGGAACTATTTGCATTGTAGCTCCATTTGCTCCGATGAATTTTTCAGAAAGATGTGACAACCTCATGCATACTGATATGATGCCTCTGTTTTGCATATGGGCTCCTACCAAACAGGTCTTAATCTTGCATTAAGGCTAAAGCGCCTAAATGGACAGTTTGAGAAACTGAAGACATGAGAGCCCGGTGTTCTGATGAAGACATAAGACGAGGGCCGACTTAAATAAGTGTCCCCCGTCTCTTGAGGTTACAGCATAAGCTCTTCGCCTCCGGCACTAACTAAATAATGAGACAAGACAAGAACAGTAGAACTAATCTAACTGCTTTAAAGAGAGACTAGATGAGTGAGAGGAGAGGGAGAGGTGAGGCGATGCGATGCGGGGACAGAAAGAGGAGGAGAAGATAAGACATAATCAGGCGTGAATACAATCTACAAAACGTACAGATATAATTTGGTATTCCAGCAAGGGCTTCTGCCTCAGCACAGAGGCAGAGCAATCATCATTTGCAGGAGAATGTTCCGAGAGTTCCTTTAGATCACTGCTGCTCAAATGCATCAATCAAGATCTCAGACAAACCCCAGATCAGTGGCTTTATTCAGACACGCAGTGGAAAAATAAAAAATGTTGTCATAAAAAAATTATAATAATATATATATATATATATATATATATATATATATATATATATATATATATATATATATATATATATATATATATATATATATATATAAGATTCTGTTATGAAACTATGTAGAATTTTCCTAATCAGACTACAAACAACTAAACAAAGAAAAAAATTTTTACTCTACAAACTTAATGGACTTTGTTTTGGGTTTGGGTTTGAGTTGGCTCCTGCTTGCCTTTTTAATGATCTGGATCTGAAAAATTTGATTTGCTGTTCAAACTATACACAACTAAACATTTAAATGCAAATGCATTAGACTCAAATCCATTTAGTTGCTTGAAGTCTGAAAAAAAAATAAAGAAAGTCTGAATTCTACAAAACTAGTACTACATCGTACTGCAAAGAATTAAATGGATTTGAATTGGATGTTTAAATTCGTGTGTTTAGTTGTTTATATTTTGAACAGCAAATAAGTTTTTTTTTTACAAACCTGATCATCAAAAAGGAGCAAACTCAAATCCAATGTTATTTGTAGTCTCTTTTCATGATCAAGTTTGTAAAAATCGAAATTTCATGTGTTCGTACTCTTCAGACAATAAACAATTAAACATATAAATGTAACAATTAAACAAATCCAACTGAAAATGTATTTAATTGTTCATAGTCTAACACTACAATATATATATATATATATATATATATATATATATATATATATATATATATATATATATATATATATATATATATATATATATATATATTAAATAATACAATTAAAATGATAAATACATTAATATAAACAAAGGAATAAATAAATAAAAATACATACGACAAACCTGGTTGAATGACTCTAAGCAGATCCAACTATTTGTATTAAGATCAAGTTTGCAGAAATCTGATTGTATGTGTTTGTTGGTTGTTCATATGATGAAAGTTTTGAGTCTGATCCATATTGATTCATCAGTGTGATTTGGATTTGGATGTTTGCGGAGCTAGAAGTGCTTGTTTTTCAATATTTTTAAAGAGTTTGTTTTGAGCCTTAATAGGTTCACCACACTACCTCAAAGTACTGAACAAGCCATGCTGAGGCCATCCAAACATTCAATAAATGTATAATTATTTACAAAATTATACTACTGTAGAAACTACAAAGGTGTTGTTACTTCTATTTCAGCCATTATGCTTTAACATCAACCATACTGCTCCCTCTCCAAAAGCCCACCCTCTTAAGACAAGTCACCCAATCCGGCACCAGAAACACAAACACATAACATAAGTGACAAGCAGAGGGCATTTCTGGTTGGCTAAAAAAACTGCAGGCTGCTTCCCTGATTGTTCTTTTTCATGCATAGTATATATGCCAACAGAGATTGTTAATAAGAAGAATAGTGTGTCAGTTGAGAGACAGGAGTATTGATGTTTAACAGGTTCAGGTGCTCGATATAATTGACAACAAGAGCTGCCGTGAACCAGCCAAGCATATCTCTGTCTAGTATAAGTCCAATTGTCTTTAAAGAGCCTCGCACATCACCACCTTGCGGATCCAGAAAAACACCCTGTCTCGACATTCCCATTAAACCGGATAATAATGACTGAGCGCAAATGGACCGAGCTCCTTTCACAACATGAATTACATCATACCGGTAAATAGACTGACCCGTCCTAATTGGAGGACAGAATAACAGGATTGTTACAGTAATCTCGGCCTGTTGCTCTGCGGCACCGCTGTCATTGACTGAGATCGAAAAACAGGAGCGGAAACTCAAGCTAAATCTATTCATTAGCCATAGTCTCCAATGCAATCAATAACACGCCTTTCCAATTACACCGGCCGAGATCCGCAGGAAATTCGTGCTGTATTTAAAGCGGTTAGCAGCATGGACTGCTGTGAGACTTCCTCACTAGACTCCTCTAACAAACTAGAAATGCAGAAACAGCTCTCACCCCTTACTGAGTTCTTCTTATTTTAATATGTGCTCTGAAAATGTGTTTTCATCTTCCTAATTTACTGCAGATTCAATACGGCCTCAGCTGTGATGTAGACACCACTTTTTTTTTTCTTTCCCGGAGCTATAAAAATTCTTTATACGCATTTTAATCAATGTTTTCATAGATACATCTGTGGGAAATGATCAGGATAATGAAATATAATGCAGTCTGTTTACATCCACTTCAACAGCCCAATCTTGCCACGGAGATTGTGGCGTTCGGCTCAAGGGGCAACAGACGTAAACACCATATTCTGTTTAGAAAACCTTCCACAAGTGACTATTCAAAAGTCAGATAGCATGCTGAATAAGAGCATTAAAGTCTGAATTTGTCACAATGCATGAATCCGCTACCATTTTGCAGGTAAACAGAATATCCAATAATATGACATCGAAAAAGCTGTTCTTCTGAGAAAAGCTGTTCCATCATTTGTTTGCTACTTGGATATTTGTTTGACAGCTAATGATCAATTTTGGTTTTGTTAACTAAAACTGTTTTCGGTTACTGAAATAAAGCTAAATAAAACGAAATACCATCAATGTACTGAAAATTAAAAAAAAAAAGGTTTCCTTGGCAGCTAACTGAAATGAAGTCTAGTGCAAAGTACTGAAATTACTAAAACAAAACTGAATTAAAAATAAATGAACAAACTGATAAATAAATAAATCTGTGCACTTGCACATTGAGGTGGTTAGCTACACATGATTGAGTTTACAAGTCATTTTTAAGAAGGGTTGATCCTTTTCCAACTCATTGATCCTGTCATATATATATATATATATATATATATATATATATATATATATATATATATATATATATATATATATATATTATTAAGACCCTATTATTATTATTTTTGCCATGTTGGTGTTATATCTTTCACTTGGACTTTAGAAGTTGCATTGAGTAAATACAGCTGGATAAAACAAAAACTGTATCTTCATTTCAGGCTGCAAAATGACAAAATGTTATTATTTTAAAGGGGGGTGAATCTTTTTTATACCCACTGTTTGTGTGTGTGTTTGTGTGTATACATACATACAGAACAAAATTCTAAACTCAACACTTTTGTTTTTGCCTCCATTTTTCATGAGCTGAACTCAAAGATCTAAGACTTTTTCTATGTACACAAAAGGTCTATTACTCTCAAATATAGTTCACAAATCTGTCTAAATCTGTGTTAGGGAGATAATCCATCCACCCTACAGGTGTGGCAGATCAAGATGCTGATTAGACAACATGATTATTGCACAGGTGTGCCTGGCCACAATAAAAGGCCACTCTAAAATGTGCAGTTTTATCACACAGCACAATGCCACATACATCTGTACTGTATATATATATATATATATATATATATATATATATATATATATATATATATATATATATATATATATATATATATTTATATATATATAAATATAAATATAAATATAAAATTAGATGAAAAACAAGTAGCTCCAAGACAATTTTTACTAAAATTAAGTCCAAAATATAATACATTAAAATTTGCGAAAGTAAGGGATAGGATTGATAGCTAAAGATAAGTGTTCGTATTGTTAACTAAAAAAATAAAATATTAATCATAATTGTCGGTAATTTAAATATTAAAAACCCTTTTTGGTAATTGAAAGACAAAATAAAGTAATAAAGTAGATTAAACACAAAATATGAAATATAGAATATAAACAATGATGAAAAACGTATTCATTTCGGTTGGTAGTCACATTTCTAATTTGCATTTTTAAGTTTAAGTCTAAGTACTTAAGTTAAAAATATTGGAAAACCAAACAAAAACAACTACAATAGACAAAATCACATTAAATTACTAAGCTTAAACTAAAATAAAAAGCTAATTAAAAATATAAATAAATACAACTGCATGTAAGTAATACTAAAAATATATATATATCTTGCTGCTAATGATAAAACAATAAGCAGCAGGGCAGAAATGGAGGCGCATAAACATTTCATCTCGCCCTGACTAAACTACAAACAGCACTCAGAATATTATTCGTGTGACGGCCAGTCACCAAGGAAACGGACAACAATTCTCAGAGGCTAAACTGCGAGAAGTGCTGTTTTGCGTCATCCGGCAGTTCGCACGCAACAACAGCCCGTCATTTGTCTTACAGACACGCACACACACATTTCCGTTCTGAAACAGTGGCGATAATGCTGTTTACATCATCTCTCACCGAGCGGACAGGGACAATCACAATTATCTGGATATATCTGATGCGCTCGCGAGTGTGTGCGGTGGCAGCCATAAGTGTTTGCGTGTTATAAAAACCGCGTTGTAGCTGGAAGGAAGGGAGTGTGAGCTACTGAACGTGAGCCATAACAATGCTATGATGTCTTCCTGTGGCTGTGGAGACTTGCACCCATGGCCCCGCCTCCCCACCTGCTTTAGCTGGGTAATGAAATATGTCTGCTGTGATGTATGGTTGCTGGATAGCTCCAAATCGAAAATTGAATCACACTAACTTAATTTGCGGCCGGGGCAATCAAATTACTTGTTTTGGCCAGAGTATTTCAGCCTGTGTTGGCGATGAATTCATCTTTGTGAGAGGCCTGTCAGAGAAAGGCATGTTTGCGGGTACCACCTCCAGCTGTAGAGAGAGAGCTGTGTGGTCCAGAGGGCAGGAGGATGCTGGCCACCGTACTGAGGGTATTTTCATCCGACAAACAGCAGCGATAAACATCCTGAGGCAGTTCATGGAAGATCTCCCAGAAAAAAGAAAAAAGAAAAGAAAGAACCGTTACAGACACTGCACTTGGCATATGTCGCATTTTAATGTTTCAGTGAACCGAAAAGTTTTTGGACACTTAAATATGTCAGTGTCATACCATAAAAAAACCTAACACAAAACAAAAACAACTGCAAAACCAACTGAAAACAAACAAAACAAACAAAACTGCCAAAAAAAAGAAGAAGAAGAAAGAAAAGAAAAACCCAAGCCAACACAAATCAATCAAAAAAAAAAAAAAAAAAAAAAGCTGGTTTAAAATAAACCAGAAATGCACGCATATTTAAATGTAAGAATTTTGTATGTATAAGTGCAATGTAATGTAAAGTTTTTTTTTTTTCTCTCTCTCTCTTATATGTATAATTCAGGGAGGTATATTTGAATGTCTGTAAGGGACATATTGTGGTAGTTTTATTCTATGAGTAGTAGTTTTATTCATTGTTTTTATCTTACTTTTGTAGAAAAGGCTTTCTAGGGACCTGAGATGCAAATTAGAACACCTCAAACCAAAATCATTCAATAGGCGAAACACTGGTTGATTAAAACTCAGAATTCCCAACTTACTACTGGAAAAGTGCAATAGAATGGCATTTGAAGTCCGAATTTTAATGCATTTCATTTGATTTCGGCATGTTTCAGATTTATGATATCACATGAACATGGCAGCACCCAGCGATATATGTATGGAAGCATTATGGATAGCAATATTCAATGTTGTAATTTATTATTATGTTATAATATTTATAATATTATTTATTCATATAATATTATTTAATTATTATGTAATTTAATTGCACCAAACGATGCACAAATGTATTGGAAAATGTAAATGTAAATACAGAAATCCATTGCCAATTTACATATTGCATTGTAATTTTGCATATTACATTCCAAATTGAATATTGCTACCCATATGCTTCCATAGATATGCACAATGAATGTTAAACATTCACTTTAAAGCAAATGAAATGCAACAATGAGCCGAAAAATTCCAACATAATACAACTTGTTTGCAGAGGTAGGTGTGCAAAATTAGCATTTCTGATAATTATTATAATTATTTCTTGATTATTTTCTCCCTGCATTGGCTTGCCTCATTTTTCCTTAATTTAGTTGCTAGGAGATTTCTTTGCTGACAGTTAACGCTTGTAAAGCATTGCCACTTGCGGAACACCTTTATGGTTTTAAGTCAGATATCCTGCACGAATATCCTACAATATGACATCAAAAATAAAAAATAAAATAAAAAAAATGCAGCATCATTTGATTGTTTGAAACTAAAACCATTTTAGAAAACCCCCAGAAAATAACCATCTCGTAAAAATACAGTCATTTTTCTGTAATTAAAATAATTACTGTAATATCAAAACATTAAAAATTAAAATTGAGTAAATTGAGTAATTTGCAAAAACCGTATACACGTTATTTACTGTAACTTTTATTTAACTTTTAAGTATTTTTAAGTACAAAAATTAACAAAAACTTTGAATTAAAAATAAAGCTAAATAGAAATACAAATTTTTTTAATAATGCACTAAAAAAAAACACAAAATAATTAAAACTAAAATGAAAACTAAATAAATAAATGCTAATCCAAACTATTATTTAATACTAACTAACAATACTAAAATAACCCTGCTAATGATAGACACATAACAGAGATTTTTAAGTGTGTGTTAAGTGACAAAATACTTATATGGACTATTCACATAACACTGCAAACATTATTCTAATTAATTACATGAACGTGAATAGTCTAATTTAATGGAGCAGACTTTTAAAAGCAAGCCTCTTGTTCACTGTAGTAAAGTCACTGCTACAGTATGAAGTAACAATACTTGCGTAAGGCCATAGTTCACAAAAAAAGCAAGAGATCCAGCTTCTAAAAGCCTTTGAAAAAAGTTTCAGCTTCAAAGTTTAGTCTTTAGAGTTTAAAACAGAGACATATCACGAGCACAAACTTTCCAAACCGGCCTCCAAAGAGCGTTTGAAGAATACTTGTGGTCGCTACAAAGCTGTCTTCAGAGCGCAGATGGTGGAGAGTGAGATGGCCACTTGTTTGCATTCCCCGTCAGCGCCTGTGCCGCTCGAAGAAAGAAAATCAATCAGTGAGACAGACTCATCCACCTCTCAAACACTCCAGCACACTTTCACCTGTCACATCATTTATCCAACACAACTGACAGGCCTGGCCACACTCACATTTACACGCCTGATACCACACTCGCTCCGTTCAGTCTCTTATGGAATTCATCCTTTTAGTGCCTCTCTCTTCAAACCATTTATCAGTACTTTATGCATTTTTGAAGAAGAAAAAGGGAATATTTGAATCAGTCCATGTTTGAAATTCAAGCAACCCTGAAAGGAACACACACACACACACACACACACACACAAAAACAGTTATGTGCCTCGACAATGAGGCTGCTAAATGAACACACACACACACTGTTGGTAAAACACAAATTTAAACACAAAGACACATTCTCTCTATATTCAATGGCGTGTTTAAATATGTATTCAGGCTGCTCTGCTGCCTCTCTCATGTTTTATTGAGAGATTCAGGCCATGTGGGGGTTTGGAAGGAAACCCTCCTCTTTAGGATTAAGTTTAAAGCTGTAAACCCATCTTCATCCCTTCATCATGACTTCAGGTTCAGAACTGCCGCATTCATAACCTCATAACACATTCATAAAGCCAGTGTGGCACCTTCCATAGACCATCAAAGAGATAAGCATTAGTTTGAGAAGATCAGATATTCTGTAATAATATTCACTTTTATAGTGAATGAATTCAAATATATGGCAGTATGTTAAAAGTAAAAAATGACATCATTTACTCATTTACATACAAAGTGTTTCTTACTTCCATGCACTTTTGGGGAAAGTTAATTTTGAAACTTTTCTTTTTGTTATGAACTAAAACTATTAAAAATGGTTTTGTTATTTGAAACAAAGCTTGGCAACTAACTGAAATACAAAAAGTTAAATATAACAAAATTGGAAGAAAAAAAATCCCTAAGGTAAATAGAAATGGTTAAAAGACAAATAAAATTAAAAATAGCAATACCCTCTAAAAAGATGTTCTCAAATTAAAATTAGAAATTAAAATACAAAAATAAAAAATTACAAATGAAAATAATAGAATAGTATAAATAACTAAAATAATACTTAATATAGTATAATAATATAGTAATACTAATAATAATTTAATAATTTAATAAATTATTGTGGTCTAAAACCAGGTTTTTCAGTTTTATTGTCCAGCATCTGGACATATACATGTGTAGTTAAGGTAGTTAACCAAAACATAATTAAAAAGTTATTCTTTTTATGCTTTGTGTGAGGAACAACACTGAATTTAAAATTCCTTTCCTATACCATATCCCTCAAATCTCAATGCCCCAAAACACAACTAACCTAGTGAACATTGAACATTAATCTTGGTGCAATACGTCTCCATGTACATGCTAATGCAAACAATGCCAAACTTCTCATCTTCATTTCATCTTAGTCTGCTACCATGTTTGGCCAACATTCACCTTTTTTTTTATTGCTCAGAAGTTATTATGTGCAAACTATCACGTCTTTGAAGGTGTGCACAACATATGCTGATTACAAACTGAGAATCATGTAGGAGGTATAGGCGTGAAATATCTCAATCCATCTGTGGGAACAAAGAAAAAAAAAAACCTCCATGTAACACATCCATATAACACTTCATGAACAATCCTGGATTCATAAGAAACTGGCAGAAAGTTGTCAGTTGTAGAGTGTATAAGATACACGGACAGACTCTGACCTCTCGCATTTCCTGACATGAGCTCATGGATATGAAGCTGCCTTTGTGATATTTATTCAAGCCTAATGTGCATCTGATGTTTGTTGAGCGAGCTGTGCATTACATAACACCCTCCAAACAGCACAGCTTCTGCAGATATGAGATCTGCAGAGAGAAAGGGGAAAACATTCTTTTATTTTGATTCTTGTAATCAACACTTACACAAATCTCAAAGGACACTGCTGGATTAAATATATGAGTGGAGCTATTCAGATCAATATGGAAGGTAATCTCCACCTACATTACTTGTGTGACCAGACAAGTTTTCACCATACATTCAGTAAGAGTATAAGTCTCTTATACTCACCAAGGCTGCACTTATTTAATAAAAAATACAATAATAACACAAATACTGAGAAAATATTATTACCATTTGAGATAACTGTTAATACATTTCAAAATGTAATATATTCCTGTGATGGTAAAGCTGGATTTTCAGCCACATTAAAGGGCTGGGATGTAATAACAATCTATTAATCGAAGATCTCTTTTCACTTCAGATCAAAAAGTGATGCTTTAAAAACCCCATAGGAAATTCCAGAGGGACCCCATTGTGTGGAAATGTTAAACCCCTTTCAGGTTCTATTAAAAACTGGAAATTATTATTATTATTATTATTTTGGAATTTCTTTGTTTACTGCAAATATTGTCTGCTCATATAATAAATTGCTTCTTATATGCCTAATTTGTAATTTGCTCTGAATAATAGCATCTGCTAAATGAATAAATGCAAATGGGTTGCACTGAAACATACACTACCAGTTTGGAATATATTTATTTATTAGAATGTTTTTGAAAGAAGGCTCTTATACTCACTAAGGCTGCATTTATTTGCTAAAAATAAATTACTGTTCAAAAACAGTAATACTGTATTCACATCAAATCACGATCTATTAACAACTTTTTCCTAGATATTTATAACTTTGATAAAGGTAGAATGTATTTCTGTTCACAAGTTGATAATCATATCAATCATAATTATATCTTAGATATATTCAGTTGCAAGCATCATCACATACAATTTCACAAAATCATCAAACACTGAATCAAGACAGGTTTCATTATTTTCCAGTAGACTCACGATAACTGTATCATCTGCAAACTTTAGAAAATACCTATTATGTGTTTACTTTTACAATCATTTGTATATAAAATATGTAATAAAGGAGACAAAACACAGCTTTGAAGAGTTCCTGTAGATGTTATCAAGGGGGCTGAAAAACTACCATTGACTCTCACTCTCTGAGTTCTGTCAGATTTCTTTTAAATCTAAGATCTAATCCACTAAATTAAAATCAAGACCAAAATTGGTAGCACTTTATTTTACAGTCCTGTTCCCCAGGTACATACTATGTACTTATTATAGTAATTTCAATAACTATGTAATAACTAGGTACTACCCCTGAACCTACACCTAAACCTAACCCTAGCCCATTTAGTTACCTTGTATTCCAAGAACTTTCTTAGATAAATACACTGTAAGTACACTATAAGTACATGTTAGTACACGTACTGTAAAATAAAGTGCAACCCCAAAATTAGTAATTAAGTTATTAGAAATTAAAAGCAGATGAAAAATCATCAAACTTAACATGAGTTTTGCTATCCTCCATCTGCTTTAATACCAAATTTGCAAAATACTGTACTTCTCATTTATAATAATATAATACTACTAATAATTCTAAATAGGGATGCACCTAAATTTCAAACACCAAAGATTATCAGCCAAAAATGGCATTTTCATATTCCGTCCGAAAGAGGAAAAACAGCTGAAAATATATGGCATGTCATATATTTTTTAAATAATAAATAATTATTTCATAGCATTTTACGGTTTGGTTTTTGGCCAAGTGCTTCCAAAATATTAATTTTGGTGCATTCCTTATTTTAAATTATGCTTTTTAATGTATTTTTGATCAAATAAATGCAGCTTTTGACATTCCTTTACAAACATTTAAAAAATTTAAAATAATCGTTCTTATTCCAAACTTTGTGTTGTTGTCAGGCAGCACACCCAGCCTAACCAGTTCCTGGAAGTAAGCAGATCTCAACCAATCAGATTGTAACTCCAGATTTCAGCCAGCTCTTGCATTTTCACGTGAAAGCAGCTCTCTGCCCGTAAACCTCTCGTATGTTCACAGACGCGAGCGAGAACACGGTCACATGGAACACGTTGACTCCGACTTCTTGAACTTCTGTTCAGGCTGTGTAAAGAACAGAGGATGTCTTAATGTTCTGTTCCCTCAGACATGTTCAATGACTACTCAAAGCAACAATCAAACCATTATCCTTCCATCCGCAGATAAGAGACAGACCGAGTGAGACACACCGGTGGAGAGTGAGAGAGAACGTGGGTTGAGCTGTCAGTTACTGATTAGCTGCTGGATGGGTACCGGGAGGAAATAAGGATAGAGAGAGACAGACAGTGAGAGAAAGAAGCATCAATGACCTTTCAGTGGAAGCTTTTACTCTTCTGCAGCTCACTCCATCCATTATTGAATTCCTGAATCAGCTTCCTTGAATAATGGCACTCTGGCTGAAAGGATCTAGAAGTAGGTTCCCTTCCTCTGTCTCTGTCTCTTATTCTCTCTTTCTTATCCCCCCGGTGCGCTTTGTTTCTATCCCTCTCAGCGTACTCGAGACTGAAAATGCCACGAGTGCCTCTGGCTATGCCTAATCACAGAAAATCACTCACCTCTGTCTTTGTCACAGTGACCCGAGTGCTGTCACGGGCTTTGGGTGGCAGCTCTTCCATGAGCCACTGTGATCAATATTTCAGCCGCAGACCGAGTCCTTCTGCATGGGAGAACCATTCCTGCCTCCTGAGGGATGTGAGATCTGGGGGCCGAGGTAATATTTAGACAGATCACAATGGTCCACCTGCAAATAGGGTTGTGGATGAGAGCAAACCAAGCGGAAAGAGAGAGATGGAGAGCGACAGGAAGTAGAAAGTAGGCTGGAATCGAAAATGAAGCAGCTGTGTTATGTTGTTATTACAGTCACATATAGACAATCCACAACAGTGTGCCTTATCGTTATAATAAAACTGAAATGATAGCAGACTGAAGTGAAAAATACTGAAAATATTAACAGAACATTTAAATATAAAAAATTTTGAATGTTTTTATATATATATATATATATATATATATATAGCAATGATAAAAATCAAAATATTAATTAGATATTTATTAGATAAATTATTGTTTTCTGCTGTATCTGGCTCTTTTGTGTCTGTCATTCTTGTTCTTTGGGATGTGAGAGACATGAAAGTATCAGTGCTATGTAGGATTTTATATTTTCAGAACTTTATTTTGAGGTGTTTATTATTATTATTATTATTATTAATTTATTTACTTATAATACTTTCTATTACCCCAGCACACTATAAACCAGCACACTACATTTCAGGATATATATATATATATATATATATATATATATATATATATATATATATGTATATAGTACAGACCAAAAGTTTGGACACACCTTCTCATTCAAAGAGTTTTCTTTATTTTCATGACTATGACTAGAGTCACGCTGAAGGCATCAAGGGCTATTTGAGCAAGAAGGAGAGTGATGGGGTGCTGCTCCAGATGACCTGGCCTCCACAGTCACCGGACCTGAACCCAATCGAGATGGTTTAGGGGTGAGCTGGACCACAGACAGAAGGCAAAAGGGCCAACAAGTGCTAATCATCCCTCAGGGAACTCCTTCAAGACTGTTGGAAGACCATTTCAGGTGACTAGCTCTTGAAGCTCATCAAGAGAATGCCAAGAGTGTGCAAAGCAGTAATCAAAGCAAAAGATGGCTACTTTGAAGAAACTAGAATATGACATTTTCAGTTGTTGTTTTTTTTGTTATGTTTATAATTCCATATATAATTCCACATGTGTTAATTCATAGTTTTGATGCCTTCAGTGTGAATCTACAATTTTCATAGTCATGAAAATAAAGAAAACTCTTTGAATGAGAAGGTGTGTCCAAACTTTTGGTCTGTACTGTGTGTATACTTAGTATTCATGAAATAGGTCAGTCAGTTGGTTAATCACACATACACACACACACACACACACACACACACAAAAGCCCATGAGGGTGATCAAGGATCACCCTAAAGGAGATCATTTTGCAAAATAGTGTCAAAATATAAATGGCTTGATATGCCTTAAACGAATAGTTCTTTACTCCACAGAGGAAAAACTGGCCTAGCAGCAACAAAACAACATTTATTTAGACTGTAATATTAATCTGAAAAAGAAAAAGACTTTCCAAAAACTTACGTTGTTGTAAATAGCAGTGAGGATAATGACCCATATTACTTACTGAAATTACTTACTGTGGTTACTTATAAAATATATATATATATATATATATTATTAGTATTTGTGTTTTTTTCTTTTTTCTTTCATTCTACCATGTTATACAAGCAATAAGCCATTCAAGAATATGTTTTTTGACTAAATGGGACAATGCCTAAACATCAGCAGATCAGCTGTAGCTTGTTCTGTTATTCAGTGACTGTGTGCATTTGTTTGCGCGTCGTTACCTTCAGGACTCTTTAACACAAGGCCCCCTAAAGCAGGAAGCTGCTGACATGTAAAGGCCAAACATTCCACATAATTCAAAATGACTCATTTGAAAATCTTCCTTCATTTCTCACGAGGACAGCATACCGCAGAGTCCCAAAACCCTCTCCCTGTCGGTCTGTCAGCAGACTCTCTCTCAGTTCTCCACGGACTTACATGTCACCCAGTATCGGAGTGCCTGTGAAATCACCTTTTGTCCTTCGGTTCCTTTCCCTGATCTTTGACAGGACAGCTAAAAATAAGCACCGAACTGCACAATTAGCCATTATGGTGTCCCATAATTGCCCCCGAAATCCGCAGCATCCAGGAGTGCTCATCAACACCTTGGACGTAGCGGTCAAATTGAATAATAAATGTTTAATGCTGGTTGTGTCGCAGTCAGTCAACAGTCAACAGACTGTGGCTGTGGGCAGGGAGACGACGAGGTCATTAACCCCGCCATTTGCTTAACAAGCGCTAATTACAGCTGACATTTCCACAGGGCGCTTCCGAGCGTCAGCTGTCTGGACTCATCAAGAGGACACGGTCATTCTTCACACACACTCACACACACACACACAACAATGAAATTTAAACAGAGTACCAACAGTTTAATAGAATCCAAAAATCAAATACACAGCAGGAAACTCCCACGTTTCCTCTTTTTCTTTAAGGCTAAAAGCAGTGTGGACTACAAAAGCACTGATTAAGCAAGAAGAACCCAATGACTTGAGGATTTGGCCATTTTACGCAGAGAGGAACACACAAATAAAAGAGCCCTGGCGTTAGGATGCACTATGAAGCTGCTAGAGAGGCTCATTTGCATTGCAAACTGTGAACACAATCATGAGCCGCATAAACCACAGCACTGTTCTTTCACATCTACATTATCAAAAAATTACTCTCTCCACAAGCTGAATGACTAATACAGGGAGAAGCACCATTTCTGTTTGCAGACCCAAGGCAAATATTTGACGCTAAAATTCGAGAATACATTTTGAAAAAAAAAGAAGAAAAAAAAAAAAAAAAAAAAGAATGAAAGCGTATCTTTCAAACACAGGCCCGATGGATGAAATGGATAAATGAAAGGAGGAATAATGCCAAGCGAGAAGCCCAAAATGGAGAGAAGAAAAAAAAAAAAGCTGAAAATCCCAGGACAAGTCACGGGAAGGAGACAAATAACTCAAGACATAGAGGACATGTCTATAAATAGGATAGTGGCGGTACCAGCAGGGCGCTCACTTTTCCTTTTCTTTAAAAAAAAAAAAGTAATGGAAACAGAAAAAAACAAAGTATACCAAGCAGAGCTGACGCGTCCAAAATTTAAAGGGCAGAAACAAAACAAAAAAGTAATATATTCACATTATGTTAGTACTCATTGTTTGTACCATATGCAGATCAAAAACCTGTGGTTTAATGTGTATTTGGATAAACAAGGTATGAATGCACATATAAGCAATAGATGCAAAACAATCAGATGTGTTCGAGAAATCCAGACTTTTTAAAACGTTCCTGATGAAAGATGTCCAGAAGAGCACAAGTCAACATGAAAGCACCCAGTTTAAGTGGAACAAAATATTTCACAAACAAAACGCAGGGTTGCACTTTAATATTTTATCCAGCAGGAATCGATTGGATGATGGAGAGTGAGAGTTGCATACTGTAGGAGAATGAATGGATTGTAAAGGACAGTGGTCCTGAACACCATCAGATCCGACACTGCTGCAGAATCTCCATCCTCAAAGCCCTGGCCGAAGGGCTGCTCTAATAAAAATGTTTTTGGACTTTTTTTAATCCAACACACAATCCTGAAAACATGCATCATGATTTCCAAAAAAAAAAAATCAAATAAAAAAGAAATAATACATTTTTCTTGAGCATCAAATCAGTATATTAGAATAATTTCTGAAGGATCATGTGACACTGAAGACAGGAATAAGGATGCTGACAATTCAGCTTTGCGTTACAGAAATAAATTACATTTTCAAATATATTAAAATAGAAAATAGTTATTTTAAATTGTAATAATATTTCACAATATTACTGCATTTTCTGAGCAAATAAATGCAGCCTTGGTGGGCATTACAGACTTATTTTAATGACAATGAAAAATCCTTTTGAACGGTACATTATTTATTCTTAATCATAAAAAAATGATATATCATTATATTTAAAAAAATGGTTCAAATAAATATTTCCCTTTCAGTTAGCCTTCATTAATCAAACTAACAACTTGGCATTGCATTAACGGATTAAGAAAAACTAGCTCAAGAGATAATTTTTTTAAGGTTTTGATCAGACACTGACAAAGGTGGACAATTCTGCACAAGACCCATATCTTGAGAGCCGGACATTGAGGTCAACTGATGGTCAATTTCCCCCTCAAGAGCATCTTCCTGGTTAACATTATTCAATAGCCTAAATGACAGCAGGAGAAATAAAAAGCTGATTCAGAGGCAGAAGATTATTGTGTGCCCTGATGGACCGCACACAATAAGACCATTGATGAAGCAAATGCTGTTCATTTTGATTTCATGTTGACTTGAACAAGATTCATTAATACAATCAATCAATTTAGACATTTACAACATTCAAAAGACTAAAACCTGGAGTTAATCTGGAAGTCCACTCAAACTTTCTTCATGAATAATCACTGCTCCATCTCCTCACCAGGGTCAGCAATCTCAAGTCACCACTTCATTAGCGCACTTTTAAAGTGTGACGAGCAAACTAATTATCTCTGGAGTGAATATGAGCTCAGTAATGTATGAAAAGACAGACATACACTGAAAAAAATTAAGTAAAATACATTCCAGTTCACCTCAAAATAAGAGTGCAGCACTGTAAATGCCTCATCAAAGATCGTGAGACTGCATGGCGCAGGTGGTTTCAAATGTCTCTGATGGATGAATAAGGACAGCGAGCTGACAAAATGTACACTGTTCAAGCATTTAACATCAGCAAACTCCACAACGGCATCACTTTTAACCGATTCGGACACCTCCATCTAATCAATACACTCCATTCGCTTCAATAATTAAAGCAGAAAGACACTTCTTTAATTTATTATTCAGATTATCCATGCAGGGTTTGGTCCGAGTTAAATGAAACGAATAGAGATTTTAATGAAAACATCTGCTTTTGAGAAGTCGGAGTCATTCATTTCGCATTACACGCTGATTTATAAAGATTACACATCTAGTTTGGAAAGATTTAGAAGGTGAACAATTAATCACCGATCAAAATGTATCAGCCCTGCAGTTAATAAATATACCGAAAGGTGAAAAGAAGACTCAAAGGGAAAAAAGGAGATAATCAGATCATCTACATCTGATTAGCATAGACATCTGCATAATTCGGTTGCCCTGGGAGATTGAATGCACGTGAGGATGGCAGAAGCGTGTCTGTCAGGTATCGCCCCCGTCCACTCTTCAGTACCACGCAGTTAAAAACCAAAACCCTTCAGTCTGCTTCGAAGTCAGTAGTTTCCTTTCAACACGACTGCAGTCCTGTGGTCTCATAGGCTGACCTCATATCACACTGATTCATTCTTTATAAAGCCATATTAATATTTCACCGCAGTTTGATTCAGCTATCTTTGCTGAAACGTTATCTCAGTAGTAGTCGAATGCAAGTACTAAAGCTAAAGTTCTAATTGTCTAAGAAATAATTGTGCACGGGCTTCACACAAAGCCACTGGTTCAGGATTGTTCAAATTCACAGTCTCACAATTCTATAAAAGCATAAAACCCCCAAAACAAAACCCAAACACATCGCTCACGCGGTTGCATATTGATTCTTCGAATCCGGAACGCTCAGCCGTGCCTCTTGAGAAATGACCCTTTATGGCTGCCATAGTTTCATGTATTGCAGAGCTTCAATAACGCAGAGTGATTACGGATGGGAATCGACCCGTGCACCTGTGTGTGGTACAATCAATGTTGCAATGAGCAGAAGGGCCGAGGAGATCACATTATGGTCTAATAACACAAACCATGAGAACACCGGCATAGAGGGAACAAAATAAAAAATGAAGACCTGCCAAGAAATAAAAACGAGAGGTGGTTTCTCCACATCTGAGGTAACAAATATAGGAAGATGTGGGGAAGCCTAGGATGCCACATCCTTCTGTTTTTAGTTTGATACGCTCACATAAGCGCTTTCTGTTCCTCTGCTCTTGGCATCTCACTGTCAGCTATCTTCTGAAGTCATCTGCAGGCAAATTGAACTGTCAGCTTTCAAGATCTCTGGGAGTTTTTTTTTCCGAAATATCCGTTTTGTCCATGGTTGTTTACGCCGTCCTGTTCTTGATCGTGAATTGTAACAGACGATGACACAAATTTGATGACATTGGAGAAAATTGGTGAGCTCGATCTTCGCTGTGTCAGATTAAACCGAGCAAAGGAGTGCTGTTTGGACCGATCCCATTGTTAGGTCAGATCATCGTCTGGGTTTTGCAGGGTCATGCTGTGGTCAGCTTACAGGCTCTCATCTCTTGTAGTGGCTCGGAGCATCAGCAAACATGTATTTGAGTCTGTAGGCCTCTGCCAGTAGCAAACCCACCTCTTCGTTGCCCCAGTGTATTGTGGGAAGGTTCTGCAGGAGCATTAGCAGGTTCTGGAAAAAAACAAATAATTTGAGTGTCTTTCATAGAGCTCAGCCAATGTGCTGGTAGCGACTTTCCACCTAAAAATACTGTTTCCTGGCTTTTATATATTCCTTGAAATTAATTTTTACTCTGAACTGTAAATGCTTGTTAGTCACGGCATGATTATAATGTGATTCATGATTGTGCATTTAGCGTGTGTATGCAGGCATGTGTATGGGCTTTCCGGCACCTACAGCTGCTATAAGTGCACAAGAGCAGATCTATAGTAATCTGCTTTTCTCAGTTTCTCAGGTTCTTCAATATAGGAGTTTTAACACAGTAGCATGAAGCTGAAAATCATTGATTTTCAAGTTGCTAACCAGCGTGGCTTTGAGCTTTGGGTTAAAATATGGTGCCTATTTTAGAATATATTTACATCACGTGTGTGCACGAATATAAACTTACTAAAGAGGCTAATTAAAGATGTTCAACACGGTTCAATTTACTTCAAAACATTATGACATTAAGCTAATTCTACATGACAATGGTTTGTGCGATTTATAAGCACCGTCTGAATTGTCAAGAGCACAGGTGTCTTTGTTCAATTCCCAGGAACAATAATCCTGTTAACAGAAGCTTATTTATCAGTAAATAATGGAGAGACACATCGGCAGTGGCTAATTTTTTATAAATCAAATCCAGATGGGACATTTGTCTTTGCATGCTGTAAATTAATTTCTATCAAAGCTCAACAAGTCTGAATTATCAGCTACAAATTAAACTCACTTTCAACATGCTATCCTGTGTCTGTTGATAATGATTATTATTAATATTAACATGATTCATATTTAATAAAATATTGTGAATTGTGAACACAATGTTATTACTAATATTTAAAATCAAATAAGAACATCTGTGAAAGTGATATAATAATTTTTTTTTTTATGTTATTTTCAAAACAGAAAAAAATCTAATTTCTGAATGTGATCATGTGAACATAATCATCGGTACACAGATGATTAAATGTGATAATTTTAACCCACTGACAATCCGAGTATAAACACACGCTCCAATGACTGTTCATCAAACCCTTCTCTACTCGACCTGACAATGAGGCAAATAATAAACGAGAGAATCAGAGATGGAGCTAAGGCGTGGGGATCCTCCGAAAGAGAGCGTGAAAGAGTGAGAACGGGGAGCGTATAACAGAACGTTCTTGTTTCGTGGCCGCTGAGGTGTGGTGAATCCACTGGCCTGTGAAATTTCGTTACAGCCGAGGCTGCTCCACTGGAGGGCCAATTATTCCGATATTCTCGGGGTAAGTGACGGTCGGGACGCTTTCCAGTGAGGTATGCATGTGTGGGATGCGCAGGCGGTCACATGTAAACCACACATGCTTCTTCATAAAGCTCAGCGGCTGTGGCACACATGACATTCGGGAGATTGTCGGTACCTGAAAGTCCAACGTGGAGAGGATCTCTTTACGCCATTTGATGAGGAAGGCAGCGCACACATAGAGGTGGAAATGAGAGAATCCCTCTGACTCGGCCTGGAGATCAAAAGAGACACAGAGTAGAACACACATGCTTGCATTAGTAAGCAGTCATTAAGCAGATGATTATCCAAAGTGACATACTGCACACTTATTAGAGACTCGACCCCTGGGGTTAAGTGCCTTTCTCAAAGGGCAAAATAATGATGGCTTGAGGATGCAGGGATTGAACCAGCAACCTTCCAGTTACCAGTTTTGAACTTTAAAACAATAATTCACCAAAATTCTGCCATTATTTATTCACCCAACCATTGTGTTTCCTTTTAAGGATTTTTTTTAAGGAATTTGTCTTATTAACTGAACATCTTCCTCATAGTCATGTTTGACTTGCTGACGTCTGATAATTAGGGTGTTATTTTCTGAAAACTGCTTTAAAATATGCATTTAAATAACAAAAACACATTTGCTTTCCTTGCAACAGCAGTTTATTTAAAAAAACAACATGAAAGTGTCAAAATGATGAACATAAAAAAAGATTTGAGAGCAACAAAAGGAAAGATTTTCAACAAATGATTACAATTTCAGTTTCTCACCAGTGCTGTTGTTATCAACAAAAAATATTAACAATCATTTTTGTTAATCAAAATAAAGTTGATGTATGAAAAACTTCAACTTAAAAAAAAAAAGCCATACAAAATTTGAAACATGACCTTAACCTAGGATGACCATATGCGCCGTTCATACGGGACACTTCTCAGCCAGGATTTTAATAATGCCTAAAACATCCAGAGCAGTTTGACCAATACCATGCAGTACATAATCGACCAATCGTGGGGCTGCGTGTGAGAAAGTGAGATCTAAAGGGAACGATCAAAGCGATTCAAATATGCGTACGTGTTTGTTCGTTCGATTGACTTAATGCGTCGCTGCCCACAAATCCAAAAATAAAAATAAATAAATAAATAAAAAGTGCGCCACAATGCTTCAAGTCGAACGAACAAACACGTGAAAGCGATTCGAAAGCATATAAGAGCCGTCTGCTCTGCTCTTTATAGCTCTCGTAAATGTTAAACAAGATCAACCTAAACAGTGCAAATAGCCAAAACCTGGATAATTTAGGCAATACTAAAATCCTGGCTGGGATGTGTTCTGTATGAACGGCGCATATGGTCACCCTACCTTAACCCTCTGAGGTCTAATGGTATTTTTGGGGCCTGAAGAAGTTTTGTCATGCCCTGACATTTGTGTTTTCTATCAGTTTCTTATAAGTGAAGTGAATAAGTGAAGTGACATTCAGCCAAGTATGGTGACCCATACTCAGAATTTGTGCTCTGCATTTAACCCATCCGAAATGCACACACACAGAGCCGTGAACACACACACACACACACACACACACACACACACTGTGAGCACACACCCGGAGCAGTGGGCAGCCATTAATGCTGCGGCGCCCGGGGAGCAGTTGGGGGTTTGATGCCTTGCTCAAGGGCACCTAAGTCATGGTATTGAAGGTGGAGAGAGAACTGTTCATGCACTACCCCCACCCACAATTCCTGCCGGCCCGGGACTAGAACTCACAACCCTTCGATTGGGAGTCCAACCCTCCATTAGGCCACGTCCCACTATACACATCTAAATGGCTTAAGTCTAATCTCACTGTAATCAGCACAAACTGCGCTATAATAATATGTGAGCAGCATGTATGTACATGATTGTGTTTTTGAGAAAAAAAAAAGTTATGTGTGGTTAGTGTAAAACCACTTGAATAAGGCCATAAAACACATACAAACACATACTGACCTTTGAGAACTGGGGCTTGTAGCCTAGAATTTTTCTTTCTAAATTATGTGAAAATCATGTTGTTTACTCACAGAAAACAATATATTGATTTAAATTTTCTAAGACACTTTTTGCTGGTAAAAGTCATATACGAGTAGGCATCAACTATCATGAATATCATTGTGATTTACACCTGAGAAGACAGAGGCCCGCATAATGAGCCTTTCAGTCAGCTGTGTCACTGAGAGGGAAGAGTTACAAGTAAGAAAGTGAGGACAAAATAATGTATGATGTTGAAGCTGGATTACTAAAACCGAAAACAAATAAATAATTAGCTAAAATATTCAAACTGGTCAAATGCACATAAAATGACTAAAACATAATGGTAAATTAAAATGGAAACTGAAAATGTAGAAGCTAATTCAGAATATTACTAAATACTATAATATTACATAATACTAAAAGAACACTACTGAATCCACAAACGTGAATTATGACTTCAGAAGACTTAGGAGACAGCACACGATTCATATGAGCCACTTTCATTATGCCTTTTTTGTTTTTATTTGCCTTTTCGGACATTGATAAACATTGACAATATGAATGGTAGCTGTATAGCCACGATCTGCAAGAAGATTTCTGCCTTTAGAATATGGTTAGCATGGCAGAGCAAGCACAATGACATTATTAGGGAGGGGTATCAGGTCACAGCATGGGCTGGATTTAAACCCATCTCCCAGTTAAAGCTGGGATATATATATAGATTTAGTTGGCTTTGCCATGGCTCCAATGACTGCACATTCCTTTAGCCAGAAATAAAAACAACGGTTTATTTCCATCATGAATAATAAGAGTTTTAAGACAACACATGTTATTTGTTAAATTATTCAGCTACAGTCGAGCGCCTACACAGAGCACCTAACATAGTTATACCATCTATCTAATTTATTGGATAGGGAATTAGGTCGTGTTAGTTATTCCCAACATATCTAAAGAAGACACAACCCAATTCGCCTCTCCTCTCCTCATTCGTCCTCCTCTCTCCCCAGCATCCCCCTCTACTTGTAATGTGTACAGTGTGGTACATTCAGCCGCTTGAGAGACAGCGAGCGGTTATAAATAGCTTTGTTTACTTTCTTTCTGTTGGTCCCTCTTGAAGTGAGAAAAGAGGAAGAGAATGAGCAAGAAGTTAAAAGTTGGATTTTAGGAAGGCACAAAGAAAATCAGAGCAAATCTAGGAGTTGAGTTTATAGCTTCTCAAATGATGAGATGTGTTGGTCCAGAGGTGTTTCTAGCTTGATATGTGACGAGTCACAGTGTTCGAATCTTGACAATTAATCTTTCTGAAAGTAACAACTTGTCAGTAGATATACGTACTGTGTATCAGCCTCAGGAACTAAAAAGCCCCTTTAAAAAAAATGCAAGAGTGAGACTGTTAATACAGGCTGGGAAAATTAAAATATTATCTGGAAAATAACTGCATTAAAATTTTTTTTAGAATTTAGAATTTTCTATCTGCATAAAAATGATCCAAAACATCAGATATTCTCACATTCTGGAAGTAGACAGAGAACTCTAAGACAAATGAGACAAAAAAACTAAAACAAAAAAACATTTTTTAAGGAAAATGATCCAATATTACATATCTGAGAGTGGTAAAAATATGTGAATCTCTAGGATTAAAGTCCATCTGTCCAGAGGTGTTTTCAAGAGATGAATATAAGGTGTCAGTGCCTGCCCAGTTTTATTTAAAGAACAGGGAGCGATCTATCAAAGTCTGATCATTTTTGTGGAAGTGAATCATGGCACAAACAAAGGAGATCTCTGAGAACTTTAGAAAAAGAGTTGGTGTTGCTCATCAAACTAGAAAAGGTTACAAAACCATCTCTATGGATTTGTAGAGCCCAAACTCTACAGGCAGACACACGGTGTACAAATGAAGGAAATTCAAGACCCTGTTACCTTCCCCAGGAGGGGTCGAGTAACAAAGATCACTCCAACAGCATGACGTGCAATAGTCTGCGAGGTTGCAAAGGAACCCAGAGTAACTTCTAAGCAAATAAAGGCCTTTGATCATTGGCTAATGTTAATGCTCATGAGTCCACCATCAGAACACTGAACAAACACAGTGTGCATAGCAGAGATGCAAGGAGAAAGCTAAAAAGAAACACAGTTTGATAAAGATCATGTGGACAATCCAGAGGGCTACTGGAGAAGTGTTTTGTGGATAGATGAGACCAAAATAGAACTTTCTGGTTGAAATGAGAAGTGTTATATTTGGTGAAAACACTGGATTCCAGCATAAGAATCTCATCTGTGAAACTGTGGTGGTGATAATATCATGATTTGGGCCTGTTTTGCTGCATCTGGCCAAGCACGGCTTGCCATCATTGATAGAGCAATGAATTCTGAATTATACTGTACCAGAAAATTCTAAAGGAAAAAAATGTCAAAAATCTGTCCGTGAACTGAGTCTCAAGAGAAAATGGGTCATGCAGCAAGACAACGACCCCAAGCACACAAGTAATTCTACCAAATGCAGTAATGCAGTAAAACCAATTAATGCAGTAACGCAGTAAAACCAATTACTGTGCAGTAAATGCAGTAAAAATATTCTAAAATGATTCAAATTTTAAACAACAGTTTTCTATTTTAATACATAAATCTGAATTTTCAGCATCATTACTCCGGTCTTCAGTGTCACTTAAAGCTGCAGTACGTAACTTTTGTAAAAATATATTTTTTTACATATTTGTTAAACCTGTCATTATGTCCTGACAGTAGAATATGAGACAGATAATCTGTGAAAAAAATCAAGCTCCTCTGGCTCCTCCCAGTGGTCCTATTGCCATTTGCAGAAATACACCGCTCCCGGTAAGAAACAACCAATCAGAGCTGCAGTTCGTAACTTTCTTTGAGTACAAAATGTAGAAAAATGAACATAATAAGCGAATACACCATGAATCCATTTTCCAAACTGTTTTTGGCTTGTCCTGAATCACTAGGGTGCACCTATAATAAGTGTTTATATTCGGACTATTTTAGATTGCTTCGGGGGTACCGCGGCGGAGTAACCCAGTACCTTTGTGATTCTTCATAGACATAAACAGAGAGAAGTAGATCCGGCTACAATGTTCTTCTGCAAGACGCAAGCAGTTCTGTTTATTAACCGCTAGAGCGTCAAAAGTTACCGACTGCAGCTTTAATACTTCAGAAATCATTCTAATATACTTATTTGCTGATTGTTTAAAAAATATTATTTCGAATGTTGAAAAAGTTTAAAGGTGTGCTGCTTATTTTTGTAAAAACCATGATTTGATGAATAGAACGTTTAAATGTTTCTACAGTCACTTTTAACCATCTTAATGCATCCTTGGTGAATAAAGATATAAAAAAATAAAAAAATCTTAGAGTTATCAAACTTTTGAAAGGTAGTTTGCCGGTTAGTATATTGTTTATCCTTTTTCAATCTAATAGTGGACTAAATATACTACAAGTACCGTAGTATTGACATGTATGACATTATCGCTCTACTACAGAACTGACAGAGCACTTGTTTGTTTGTAAGAAAGAAAAAGACTGAAAGGACTGCTAAGTAAGAGAACTGAAGACTGACAAACAAAAGCAGAATAAAGAAGCGTTCATGATTGAGCCCTCCTTCTTAAGAAGGCATCCGACATTGGGTTATTCACAGCCAAGCGTTCCCTCCTCCACCTCTCAACAGAACCCATCTCACTAATGGAGGGGACGTGAGATGCAGATGCTTCCGAACATCAGTCAGACATTAACATGACTTTCCTTTTTGTCTTCACAGTCCTTTCTCTCTCTCCTTTATTTTTTTCGCCCTCATCTCTTTCTTTCTGGCCTGCGCTTTTTGTGCACCTCTAATTGATCTTGAGGAGTAAGTCTTTTGTGCCAAATGTTCAATTACAGGAGTGACCTGATAAAGGAGCCCAGGAGAAGTTGAGGCGGTTTCTTCTGTCTTTTTGGACAAAACACCATCATCTAATCAACTTGCTCTGGTCCGCCGAACACGCAACATGTGTCTGCTCACTGGAGTATGCCAAGGAATGTATTCATTAACAATTAATCAGAAACATATTATGCAGTGATATCAGAAAAGCCCAAAGTGTCATTTGAACAATGGTAGTTTAATACAAAATGATAATTAAAGGGACTGTTATTAATGGTTGATGGCAACATGAAATCAAATTGTCCCCAAACTGCTAGCCTTACTGTGCACGCTTCATCAGTTCAGGTTATCATAAAGACCAAAAATACAAAAGGTTTTGAAGCTCATTATGATGCCACAATAAGTAATGGGTGAGCTAATGAATATTAACTGGATCATGCACATGTTGATACTAAACCTGGACCGCCAGAATTCATACATATTCATGAGCCAAGTCTGCTCAGATACACTCAAGTTCTGCTTTATGGGCAGCATCAAGCTACTTTATATTTTACACAACCTTCTACCAATTTGTTCAACTTTTAAAAAACAAATCTATATTGATATGGAGATCAGGTCCATAGTATTTGTTCTTCTATGAGTCAAAACTGTAGGTAGTGAAAAGAAAGAATATAATATACACTGCTTGTCATTTTTTTTTTTTTATAATTCAGGTTGCACTTCTTATACATCTCTGCCTCTTACACTCACTAAGGCTGCATTTATGTGAACAAAAATACAATAAAATTGTAATATTGTAATTTAAAAAAGACAATTTATAAAGAACTTTTTTTTTAACATCCTGTGATGACAGAGTTACATTTCCACTAGACATTACTCAATAATTAATACATTTATTCAGCAAGAATGCATTTAATTGATAAAAAACATTTATGTTACAACAGAATTCTCCTTAAAATAAAAGCTTCTTTATTTTTCTTTCTATCTAAAGAATCCTGAAAAAAATAAAGGTTGATAATAATAATAATAAAAAAAATTACAGATAACTGAACAGCAAATCAGCATATCATAATCATGTGACACTGAAGACTGGAGTAATGGCTGTTGAAAAGTCAGCTTTACCATCACAGGAATAAATTACATTTTTAAATATATTCAAAAAGAAAACCGTTCTTTAACATTATAATAATTTTTCAAAATGTTACAGTCATTTTACTGCATTTCTGATCAAATAAATTAGACAAAAACAATTAACTCCAAACTTTTACATTACCGAAACACATTATTCTCCCATGGAACATTGTTATATTTTGTATTCTGACATAGATCACATTACTCAAATTAAATGCAATTGTGAATGTCCAGGATCTAGACACTTTCTAAGGATTTGTTCGGAGGTAAAACATCATTTATTTTTATTAAACAATTGATCTGCATGCCTCTCTTTGATTTATCATTAAATTTGCATGCATTGATGTGTGAAGGCGGCAGGGTAGATTATGGATAGTTTAAGGGTGGTTTAACCTTGAAAACATATACACCATGGCTCAGTTTTCTCTGTGTGTTAGGCTGCCCTCGCTGACACACTTCCCGCTTTTACCTCAGCGAGGGGGGTGAATGCCACTTTTCTTGCTCGCCCCGACCCTGACCCCGCTGTGAAAAAAGCCTGAGGAAATAAAGACCAAAAAAAAAAAAAAACAGCTGGAACGGATAAAGAAAGACAGATGGAACATAACCAGAGGAAACCTGTTCTTGTCACATTCAGTAGGTACATTCAGTATTTTTTTCCCCATAAAATTTTACAAATATGTATAAGAAAAATTTGTCAAAATGTGTTAAAGGTGTTCTATATGCCTATTGCCTTTTAGGGGCTGATGATCCAAAATGCCCTTCAATGTTTGGCAACATCACGGATTCAAAATGAACAGAAGCAAATGACATGCAAGCTTGCATAATGGTTCACTACTCGCCATTTACTTTCTGTCGGATTGGACTTGTCACCTGACAACTATTCCCCTATCCAATAAAACCCACCTTTTGGAAACGGATCCATGTCAAAACGCCATGCATGAGAGATGAAGCGGCAGATAGACAAAGGCAGATGTAAAGGACAAAGAAATGAGCAAGGAGATATATCAAAAGGAAGTCTGAGAGAGGACATGCAGACAAGACACGAAAAGAAATCAGAAGGAAACTCTTCAAAAGAATATTAATGAATGACAGGAATATGACCAGTTCATACCTTTTGCCATTTTAACAAGAAAAAAAAAATTATGAGCAGCATGGTCTTCAAAGACATATCACCCACAAGCATTTCAAATATTATTTGAAGATCAGCAATCATTCATGAGAGCGTGCATTCTTCAAGGAAACCACGTAATGAGAGGTGACACAGGGCTGTCAAAAGGCATCAATTATGGAATTGAATAATCAATAATTATTACTTTAACAAAATTAAAGTATACTAAATTAAAGATATAATGCAAATAAATACATAAGCGCTCAACAAAAAAAAATCATCTTCTGAAATGGAGAAATTATTATTATTATTATTATTGTTTTTGTAACTGCATTCATAAACTATTTTTAAACCTAATAAACAATTAATTTTATTTTTTAATGAAAATTGCTGTTCTTTGCTGTTTTTTAATCCAAAGATGCAATAGTTCATTAAAAGTGACAATACTGTCATTTAAAAATGTGGTTTAAATATTTGATTATGTATAATATATAACAGTACAGCAAAAATATGAATAAATATATTTGATTATATAATATAATGATTATTTCAAAAAAGTCAGGGAAGAGCAAACTTCGACATTTCTAGTATTAGCAACATTTACTACACCCCTGCTTAAATCACAGGCGAAATGAGTAGTCGGCATATTATTCAAAATAATTATGAAGTATATCAAAGTAACTGAATTGAAAAACAAACCCTAAGCACAATTAATTATACTCCTACTAGAGGTTCAGGTTTTGGGCTAGTAACCAAAATGTTGCAGGTTAAAACACATAGCTGATCCATGAACCATCCTCCTTGTTCTTGATCAAGACACTTAACCCCGGGCAACTTTGATTAAAATCATCAGATAAATGACACAAAAGCACATGTAAAGGCTTTTCGGACATGTTTTGGCTGGTGCTGGTGCTGCTGTACCTGGTAGGTGTCCCACAGGCGAATGGTACAGCGTAGCGGCAGCTCCCGCATCAGCAGATTATTCATCCAGCGGAAAGCAAACTGCAGATACTCCACCTCACACTTCTGAAAGTGCACGTGGACATCCTCTGTGGGGATAGAGGAGAAAGCACGGGGGGGGGGGGGTTATATCTATTTGCTGGTACTTTCGGCAAAGTGCTGCACTGGGAGTAGCTTTTGTAAGCCATGTAAAGACCCCCATTGTTTAAAGAAGCACTCTGGCCCTGAAGTAAGATCACCAGCTATTGTTGAATCCTCCCCACACCTGTTTCACTGAACTAACATTATAGACCCCCAGCGCGTGTGTAATTATATTCGATTGAATAGAGAGAGAGTGAGAGAGATACAGAAATGCAGGCCTGGTGCTTAGCTCATTGAGAGAGGGATTTTTCTGATAAGCTCTCGTTCGGCCTTTAACCAGAATAAGAATGGCTTTCGAAAGTGGCTGTATTGACCAGACTCCTGATAAATACTGATGGAGAAAATGTGATGGTTCTCTGAATGTACTGAGAACTGAAGTCGGACCTATCAGATGGAAAATGGAAACTCTTACTGCCACGAATAAAAGCAAAAACCTTTCACAAAAAAGAAAAAAAAAGGGTTTTAACAATGAATGATCTTCGAGATGTTACATAATGGTTGCATCATAATGGACTCAACTAATGGAGTGAGTCACTGGTGTGAGGATTGAACATTATCACAAATTCACTTCTTTCGTAATCCCACTCATTTAAAAAAGCACACAAAAAAAAGCTTTGTTCTTTATGATTCCAGTTCTAGCAAACAAAATGAAAGCATAAAATATTTGCAAACAATTTCTTGTGCCACATAATTGAAACCACTGTAATTTTCTGAAATATACTATAAAGATCTCTGTTTTTTGGTCCTCCAAGAGAAACCTTTTCAGATAACCATTATAATAATACAAAAATAAAATGATTGCTGCATTGTACTTAAAAGAGGACATACATGTAGCACCTTTTTATACATTTTGTGGTACATATTTTAAATGGCAATATTTTGTAAGGCCCTAATGCTACTTTATTCACAACTGTTTTAATAATAATTTAAATAACATTTGCAAAGTAAATGTATGCAGTAAATAAAAGTAAATAAATAAATAAATAAAAAACCCAAAAGCAAATGTTTTGGACAGCATTCCAATTGTTTTAGTCTTTATAATGGTTTATAAATGTTTTATATATATATATATATATATATATATATATATATATATATATATATATATATATATATATATATATATATATATATATATATATATATATATATATGTTTCTTGAGCAGCAAATCAGCATATAAGAATGATTTCTTAAAGATCATGTGACACTGAAGACTGCAGTAATGATGCTGAAAAGTCAGCTTTAAATCACAGCAATAAATGACTTAAGATTTATTAAAATAGTTTCATAAAACATTTGTCATATTAAAATAGTTGTCACACTATTTAACAATATTACTGCTTTTATTGTATTTTACCGCAAATAATTTCAGCCTCGGCTAACATATATAGTAATTTAAATATAAATTAAATGTTTTATGCCGTCATTTGAGAACCAGATACACAACACAGAATTTCTGAGGAAAAATAAACATTTAATAAGGCTATATTAAGAATTAATGTGAAGAAATTAAGATGTTAAAATGTTTTTATGCATTCAAATAATTGGACATGCTACAACACAGAACTTGGTATCAATAAAACATTTGGTGATGGAAAAGAAAATATTTCATTGTGCCCTCAACATGCCGTTTTTGTTAAACTTTCAACAAACTGAGGTGACATTGTATAAGTTTCATGATTTTAATTAATTAGACATGCTTTTTGATATTACGGTGTAAACTAACCATTAAAAAGGATTCTAGAAAAATGTGAAAATAATTTGGGAAAAAATAAAAGATTTCAAAGGGCCCTATATTTAACACACAATTAAAACAGTATATGGTTTGTATGTATTTTAATAAGACTTGATGATTGGTGATTTCTTAACAATAAAGAAAGTTTTCATGTGAAATGCCACGCTGTAAAACTATAAATAAAGTTATTACAAACACTCAATGCTGAATTGAAGCGAGATTTGAGTAAAAACTCATTCACATTATAAAAAGTCTTAGTTTGGTGCTAATGTTAGCTCTAATGCACCGGTTACCCTGCAGTGATTGCAATTCATGATGTTTCAGAAGAATTCACCTGAGGCTGTAAGAAAATATATTGTTTTCTAGAAAGACACTTTAAGTGGATAAATGTGTATTGGATCAATGCAATGTGGACCAGGAGACCATAAGGAGTGGATAAAGATTTTCAGTTTCATGAAATATTTAACAACCTTATGTTATATGTTCACCTATTCAAAAGGGCCCCTTTTAGCTGATATGTTTCATTTAATTTCATGTTCAACAGGTTTGTTTTTATAGCACCTAAAATATATTGCATGTAAAAAAAAGTGTTTGTTTCAGCCAGTAAAAAGATGGTTACCACCCTTATATATACATACAAACACACACACACACACACACAGCCCTCCATAAGTATTGGAACAGTAAAGACAAAATTGTTCTGTTTGATGTGGAGTCAAGAAATCTGTAAATATGATTAAAAGATGAATATGAGACAAAACTACAGAATGTCACATTTTATTATTGGGTGATTCAACACAAAGATGTTTTACCAGCTAAGAAGATCTGCACTTTTAGAGTTTCATCTCCCTATCTGATGTGAGCATATGTATTGGTTGCCTCACAGGTCTTTCTAAGTGTTGAGCTGTGTCCTTTTGCATTCATTCTTCAGATAATAAAAGCAGGGAATGTGTCTTATCAGTTATATCCATTGCTTTTCCATTCTAAGTCTTGCATTTGACGATGACACACACAAACCAGGATGAAGACGAGGAAACCGATTCTGAAAGAAAGGCAAGCAATTTGGATGCTAAAAGAAAAGAGTAAGTCAGTTCGAACTATAGAAAAAACAAAGGGAATAGAGAAATCAAGAGTTTGGAAACTACCAGAACATCAGCAACCAACGATGACCTGATTGGCTGAGGAAAACCACAGTAGTTGATGATGCTCTGTCAATCTACAGTCCGGAGGAGATTTGGACACAGCATTACAGAAGCTACACAGCAAGATGCAAACCTCTGATCAGCTCCAAAAATAGAAAGGCAAGATTCTTCACAAATGTGAGCCAGTAGAGTTTTGGAGTTGATGGACCAATGAGACAAAGATTCACCTTGATCTAAGTGATTGGAAAGCAAAAGTGTGGAGAAAAATGGAATTGTAAATGATCCTAAGCATACAACCTCATCTGTAAAGCTTGGTGGAGGTGGTGTCATGGCATGAGCATGCATGGCTGTCTCTAGAACAGGACCTCTTGTGTGGCATGGCAGTAGCAGAATTAATTTGGAAGGGTACAAAATCATCTTGGCTACCAATATTCAAGAAAATGCCACAAAACACATTAGGAAGCACTTGATATTATATTAGGATAATGACCCAAAACACCCTGCCAGTTCAGTCAAGTACTTTATCAGGGCAAAGAAATGTAAAGTCTTAGATTGCCCAAATCAATCTCCAGATTTAAATCCGATTGAACATTAATTTTACCAGCTGAAGAGGAGACTAAAGACAGGAACTAAGCCCAAAACATATTCATATTTGAATCATATTTGCAAATGTCTTGACACCACAGCAGAGAAAGCGATTTTGTCTTTACTGTTCAAATATGAGGACACTATACAGTGTTTGTGTGTGTGTGTGTGTGTGTATGTATGTATATATATATATATATTAGGGCTGTCACTTTTGTGAAAAAATCATTTCCGATTTTTAAGACATAAGTGTTCATTGAATCGATTGTAAAATAACGTCAAATAACGGAAGAATGTAAAGAGAGCGCTGGAAACATGTCAGCAATATTTCCTATTTATTGGAGTTTCATGCAGAAAAACAAACAGCAACTGGAGTGCAACATTCTCGAAAATATACATATGCAGAGGGGACGAAATCTCCGACATTATTTTAAATAATGATTCCATCCATTTCAAACAACTCTTCAAAAAATGAAACTTTAAATGGACTTGAGAACAGTCCATGTGTGTTTTTTTTTTTAAATGTAACCGGAATTCTCAAAAAGGCTAGGGCCTTTACAAATTTATTGGACAGGAAAACAAGTCAATCAACATTTTCGAGGAATCAGAGGATTCACTATATTGATATGTCCAGCTGTTGAGAAGACGTGCTCCGACCACACTGATGTCCCAGTGACACTCAGGTACTTCATTGCCAGCTGCGCAAAGTGGGGGTATTACTGCCAATTTTCCACCACAAAAGCCGGTCGCTGTCAGCTTGCAATGGTCCTTTTTCATAACTCAGCATCTCCTGTAACTAGATGCGCGAATGAGGTGAATTCGCGTCTACCGCGCCACGCTAAACCCCTCATTCGCACCGCGAGACCTCCAGACGCGTGTAAACGCGTCTTTACATTGACTTAACATTGAAATAATTCGCACCAGACGCTCTATTCGCATTTGGTGTGAACGTCACTGGGTCTAGGCGCGTAAAATTGCTGCCATTTTCTGTGTAGCTTTGGCAACACATACTGCATTTTCGGAATTCTTTATTTTCTTTTTTTGCTTGTTTGTGAGTTTTGTTACATCTATATTTTTTTATTGTTTTATTCAGTTAAAATTAATAATGTACATATCAAGGTTGAGGGTTCGATTCCCCGGGAACACATGATTGTAGAAAATTGTTAGCCTGAATGCAATATAAGTCGCTTTGGTTAAAAGTGTCTGCTAAATACATACATTTATTTAATTTTTATTTAATAAAAAAAAAAACGTGTACTTGCTAGTGAATTTTTTCAATAGTCTTCTCAAAGTGTGATTTGTTTTCCCTTCGCTCAGTCCACTCCATTCGTCTCTCCTCTCAAGCTCACTTCCATGTGCCTTCACACCCTAATCACAGGGGCTTATGGGGAATTTATTTCTCTTCTGCGCCCCCCGGTGAGACTGTGGGGTCTGCTATTGCTCACGGTGCTGGTGGATGCTGATGGATGGGAAAGAGGCGCGCGGCGGCTCTCACTGAGCGTTTCAGTGTGGGTTGTTCAGCTTATCACACCAAACACTGTGAAACAGGGATGTAGGCGTCCAGATGGTATACACACTCTCAAGGAAAAAAACAGAGGCGGACTAGTGGAATAATGGAAACGTGTGATTCCAAGAAACCGAAACGGCCAACACCATGGGAAAACAACTTTTCCGAGGTGATGAACAAGATCGCACCCTGGCAGAAAAATAACTCCTTGTTGTTTTGAACATTTTGCACTGCTATTTAAGGTTCGAGACAACTAGCTCACATCATTCTGGAGGGCAAAGGGCAAAATAGATGGGATCATTTGAGGGACTCCAGACTCTGCCATTTTGTTCTGGCAGTCATGGAGTGTTATTTGTGCTGAAGCTTCTGAGGGTGTTAAAAATAAAATAAAAAATCTGACATGTCGCAAAAAGTGGCACACGGTTGGGCCCAAAGCAGCTTTGACGACTACATTTGAACTATTCATAGAAACCTTTCAAAAATGTTAGGCTTCTCAACAACTACAACAACTGACAAAATAAATAAATACATCTAAGAGTAAAGCTTTGTTAAAATGTCAAAAACAAAGTGCAAAAAGAGAGTGATTTACCTGTTTGGGACCAGGACCAACTACACCAAACTTTTTAAATAACCATTTTACCCAAATACTAAAATGTTGTAATCATTTACTCATTCTAATGTTGCTGCAAATGTATTTTATTTTTATTTTTTAGATATTTTATGGAATGTTCACACTGCTCTTGATCTGTGGCTGTTCGATTTCAAATGGGAAATAATCTTAGCATCTTGAATTTTTATAAAATGTAATTTTGCTTTTCATTATTTAGTAGTTCTGATATATATTTTTGATAACATGTGAATGAGCGTATTATCAGAATTTATATTTTTTACAAACAATTCCTTTAATTCTATGCAGTGTAAAAGGGAATTGGTAGATGATGTGTTTGTCAACATGATCTTACCATCTATTCTGCTAACGAGCTCTTCCAGCGCCTTGACTTTAATCTGTATCCCAGGCTGGGCAAATGTGTAGTTGTCCTGATACAGAAAAACAAAGGAAGTATTTAGAACATGGAATAATTGATCTATCAACTTGTTAAGCCTCTTTCACATGACTTATATAAGAGCTTAAATCGCTCCACACAAGCATCATGCGCCACTTTGAAAAGCCACCAACACATGAAAAGCACTGCAATTAGTGTACTGGAAATGCTCATTTTTTTCTTATGTGGTAATTGTCAAAACTAAACCTGTAAAAATGTTTTAAGAGCACTCAAACAAACAAATAAATCGCAATAAAAATTAAATCAAACCAAAAAACGAATACATTTTATCAATTAAAGACGGTTTACAAAAATATTTGCCTGCACGCTGAAAGTTTGAAAAGAAGGAGTTGAAACAAAAAAAAACATATTAAATAAAAAAAAAATAATAAAATAAAATATGTATAGAAAAATAAGAAAACAAAAAACAGTAACGACAAAGGTGAAATCAAATAGTTCGATTTTGCAAGCTGCTTGTGCAAAAAAAGAAAGTGTAATGAACTGTAGGCATTATAACATCACATTCCTAGTTAATTCGTAACTTATGTATTTCCATCTCTGTTCCTCATTCCTTGTGGGTCAGTAAGGGCCAGTGGCAGTCTGCTGTGCTGTGGCTCGTGTTTAAGCCCAGGGGGACGACTGCATGGGAAAACACATTCTGCGTTCTGATCCATGCGTGTGCTCTGCCCTTCAGCTCGGCTCCACTCACCCAATGAGCACAACACTGAGCGGCCCACAGGACAGCCTGACTGTGGCCTGCATCTGACCCTTGCCCCCGCCTGCAGATGAGTGCCCTAGCATGCTCGCCTCACTCTAACAGAGGGCCGTTCTCAAAGGAACACCGCCTGGATCTGAATTCCCCTAGCTTAAAAGTCCAAGCTTCAACTTCCTCTCAGAGTTTTTATGTCTCTCTCCCCTATGCGGCTAAGTGTCTTATCCTCTGGGGCTTAAGCACAACAAAGTCGGTGCCTTTTTTCGGTTTGTCTGAAAATTGTCTTTTTTTTTTTTTTTTTTTTTTAAATCGCACTGCATTCAGCTTGTCTTTGGCTTTTGGAAAAGAACAAAGGGACAGGATGACCACTACAGGGTTTAGTTTTAATAAAAAGACAAAGAAGAGATGAAGATGACACTGAGATACTGTCCTCAGGAAACTGAGGATGAACCAAGAAGGTCTATAATGCCTGGAGAAAGCGATTACCATTACTGTCTTAATGACAGTAGCTTGGCTGGTGCATAATGTTTTTCATTTGGATTTTGTGAAGAATGGGATTTGAATTTTGCCTCCTTAATATAAAAAAAATGAAATAAAATAAGTATAAAGAAATGTATAATAGAATTAAGAATAAAGATGATGCCATTTAATGAAATATATATTTGATAATTATTCAATAACATTCCATCAACAAAAAGAGATTAAATTATTTTGAATTGCTTTATTTTTTTTGAGATGTATATTTTTATATTATAATATATATATATATATATTTGTTTTGTATAAATTTATCTTATCTATATATTTACATATGCTTATAAAACAATTAATAATATGTTAACAGTAACAAAAATATTATTATTTATAATATTACTATGATGACGAAGCAGAAATGAAGAATTTTGCCTCCTTTGAATAAAATAAAAATAGTAACAAATTTTTTTGATATTGATGATGATTATTAGAAAAGTTGTAGAAATAAAAAGACAAATAAATATGAAAACTGATGCATGAATTAACTTTAATGATACATTCATTTATACGTTTAGAAAAAAATTATATAAAATATTCAGAGTAACAAAAATAGATAATTATTATTATGAAGATGAAGAAAAAGAAAACGACAACAAGGGTGAAATTAAAAAGTTAGAATTTCTAAACTGCTTGTGCAAAAACTAAATAATTATAATGAATGGCTACTTTTGAATGGCCATCACTGGAGAAAGACGGTTATGGGATCTCTCATCCAACCAGTCAAACCTCAAGTGAATCAAATACCTGTATCCCATCCAGCAATTTGCTCATGCACCAAAAGCTGTCGGCCTCAATGTTTCGTTGTGTATCCTGGGGCAAGCTTGCCATTTCAAAATTTTCCACGTCTTCCTCTATGGAAAAGAACACACACACAAACACACACACACACACACACACACACACACACACACATTTATGTTCGGTCACCAGCAGATCAAACCAAAATACATGCTGCAGGTGTTCTCAGCAGTCTGTGTTTTCTTGCAGGCAACAGCAGCTCTGGTGTGTGACGCGTGTGGTATGCACAGACACCACGAAGCCATTAGATCATTAGCCGGCAAACTGCATTCTTTATTCAACACATTAATCAAATCACTTTCTCACCCCTCCTCCTCCCTCCCACCGCAGGCTTCCCCTCACAGCCATGACCTTTCCTGACTCTTTAAACAGTATGTGCTAAATGATGCTGATACACACATTATGCCCCAGAGAGCCAGACCTGGCTGCAAGAGACTTCTGTGTGCCACTCCACGCACCTACTGCACATTTAATGTAGTCCTACATCTCTTGATTTCATTCTTGCTTTTTTCTCAATAAGGATGGATGGATTGGGGAGGGGAAGGAAGGAAAAGGAGCTATTTTGATGAAGCACTGAGTAAAGAGAAAGAGAGAGAGAGCGCGCTCTAGGCATGTTTGCATGCAGCTTGTGCATCGGCAAAGAAATTCAGTCAATCACGCGACTGTTACTGCAGAACATGAGAGCTGAAATATAGATAAGAAGAAGGTCAGGTCCAAGGTCGTAGACACAATGAAGAATTCATGCTCTTGAAGGACCGCAGATACTCAACTGAGGACCACATACTGGAGACCGTGCTGACAACTGCTGCTGAGGTCTGTGGTTAGAGACAAAATCAAACCGATTGTCAACAGCAAACTTTCAGACGTATAAATGCATGAACGCTACGGTTCACAAGTTTGGGGTCAGAAAGATTTTTTTTTTTTTAACAAATTACCGTAATAATTTTGTAAGGATGCATTAAGTTGATGAAAAGTGACAGTTAAGTTTAGAATGTTGCAAAACATTTGTATTTAAAAAAACAAATGCTGTTTTTTTTTATAATAAATAAAAAATATAAATTGTAAATTGTATTTATCAAAGAGTCCTGGAAAAACATGCATCTAGTTTACACAAACTATTAAACAGCACAACCATTTTTCAACTTTGATGATAATGAAAAATGTTTCTTGTACATCAAATCAGCATAATAGAATGATTTCTGAAGGATCGTGACACTGAAGACTGGAGTAATGGTACTGAAAATTTAGCTTTGCCATCACAAGGTCAAATTTTTTTTTTATACATCACTATAATTCAAATTAACCGTTTTCTATGTTAATACTTACAACATTACTGTTTTTACTGTATTTTTTTAAAATCACGTATATATACAGCCTTGGTGAGCATAAAAAAAAAAAAAAAAAACACAACCGTGTTAAACTTTTAAACAGTGTTATGAACCTTGTCCAGGGCCAGTGAGGGAACATAAATAAAATGTTTGTACCTTACAACAGTAGTGTATTTATGGAGTATTTCAGTAGTCCATACAGTCATAAAGATTTAAATTGATATTAAAGTGAGTAAATGTTGACTGAATTGAAATTTGAACTATCCTTTTAAACACTGAAATGTGCAATTCCACCAGTTGTGACAAAAATATACTGTTAAAAAACTGTAAATTAAGACAACCTTTAATGAATGAATGAATGATTGAATGAATGAATAATTGATTAATTGATTAATTGATTGATTAATTGATTAAAGATATTAAATCTTGAGCGCAAATGGAGAAAAACTAACTTGAAAGTTTTTAGAATTGCGTGGAAAAACAGTATGTCCAGCTATAAACAGGCTCTAAAAACTGCCAGAGCCGAGCATACCTGCAAACTAGCAGAAAATAACCAAAATAATTCCCTCACAGTTTAATAGTTATGACTTTGTGAATTTCTTAATAAGAAAAGCAATACATTAACAAATGCAGATTCTACGGCGTCTAATACTTCAGTTTCATCCATCGCACCCAAAGATAAACTGCAGTGCTTTACAACCACAGGACAGGAAGAGCTAAATAAACTTATCACTGTATCTAAACCTACAACATGTTTATTAGATCCTTAACCCACTAAATTACTGAAAGAGTTATTAACTATAGCAGAAGAACAGATTCTTAATATTATTAACTCAACGTTATCTTTAGGTCACCTCCCTAACCCTTCAAGCTGGTGGTTATTGAGCTTCTTAAGAAACAACAACTAGATCCTTGTGAACTGGCAAATTACAGACCCATTTCAAATATTCTGTTTAGGTCTAAAATTTTAGGAAAAAATAATTGTCTGCTCAATTGAGCTTCTTCCTGCAAAAAAAAAAAAAAAAAAAGATCTCTGAAGAATATCAGTCAGGATTCAGGCCACACCATAGCACAGAGACGGCAAGTTTTACTTGATCTTAGTGCTGCATTCAACTCATAGATCTGGGGTTCCTGTGGCTCAGTGGTAGAGCATTGCATTAACAGCGCAAAAGGTTTGTGAAAGGTTCACTTGTTTATATTACGAACAAGTGAAAGTCGTGACATTTGCCAAGTATGGTAACCTATACTCAGAACTGGTGTTCTGCATTTAACCCATCCAAGTGCACACACACAGCAGAGAGAAGAGAACACACAGTGAAAACACAACCGGAGCATGGGGCAGCTAAATATCCAGCGCCCGGGGAGCAACTGGGGGTTCAGTGTCTTGCTCAAGGGCACTTCAGCCATGAGTATTGAGGGTGGAAGAGACCTACAACTCCTGCCATCACTGAGTCTCAAACCTGCAACCTTCGGGTTACAAGTCCAACTCTCTAACCATTAGGCCAAAGATGCCCCTAATTATCTAAGCTAACCGAGTGTGTTAAAAATTTAAAAGATTGGATGACCAATCTTCTACTATTAAATTCAGATGAGACAGAGATATTACTTATTGGACCAAAAAACTGTTACTTCCTCTACAGTCAAAAATCTGGGTGTTATAATAGACAGCAACTTGTCTTTTGAAAATCATATTTCCCATATTACAAAAACAGCATTCTTCCAGTCTCAAGACTGAACTATTGTAACACACTTCTAGGTGGTTGTGCTGTATCTTCAATAAACAAGCTACAGTTAGTCCGAAATGCAGCAGCTAGAGTCCTTACCATGTCAAGAAAATATGATCATATTACCCCAATTTTACAGTCTCTGCACTGGCTACCTATTAAGTTCCATACCAGTTACAAAATCACTTACCTATTAGGCCCATAATGGGTTAGTGTCTAGCTAACTAGTCTTCTACCACACTACAATCAATCACGCTCCCTAAGGTCACAAAACGCTGGACTTTTGGTAGTACCTGTACCTAGGATAGCAAAGTCCACTAAAGGAGGCAGAGCTTTTTCACATTTGGCTCTCAAACTCTGGAACCGACTTCCTGAAAACGTTCAGGGTTCAGACACACTCTCTCGGTTTAAATCTAGATTAAAGACCCATCTCTTTGGCCAAGCATTCAAATAATGCATCTCATAATCTTGTACTGCAGTTATATCTGATCAAAGCACATTATTATTCTTTAGCATGGTTTAAACAAATCAATTCTGCAATTTCAGCTACGCTAATTATGTCTCAATTTGTTTCTCTGTTTTTGCCACAAGATTGACATCCTGTGGTAACTAGGAAGCTACAGAAGCCTCAGGCTGGATCCAGAACACCTGAGAAGAGATGATGCTGACCCTCAGAGGACATTAGATGATGCCAACCCTGAAACAACATACAGAACTAACAAATTTAGCTTTAAGTTTGATTGCAACTTATAGGTTATATTGTCTGTTTGACAATGAACAACATATATTTCTGCCATACGTACATTAACTGACAGTCACCACTAATAAGCTAATCCTAAATATATTGTAGGAAAATAATTTTACGTAAAGCTGCTTTGCAACTATTTGTATCGTGAAAAGGGCTATACCAATAAACTTGAATTAAATGTAATTAATCAATTCACAGAAAATGTATTTACAAACAATTTACACAGAAATTAGCATTTAATGAATGTTATCCACAAATGTGATCCAGACTGATAGCAGGTAACAACTAGCAAAAAACCTCTCTGCTCAAACTCAGAGCAAACTGTCAGTAAACCTCTGCATTGCAGCAGGAAGAACAGCTGATGTGGGGCCGAGATGGGATTCAAGTAAAAAAAGACGGATGGAGAACGACAGGAAAAAGCTGGAGGGGGTTGGGGGGGGGGGTGTAAAAGGAAAGCCAATAACCCTCTTTGACCACAAATGAAGCATGCAGTGCCCTACTGGTCATGGGCCATATGTCACTGGCCACAGCACTGAAGAGATTCCTGATCCATTTAGCTCTCCACATTTCCACATCACTCCAAAGCTTCGGACACACACACACAAACACACACACACACACACACACACACACAGCATAAAGCAGATTTACAGAATGCAGGAGAAATCCTGTTTGTGGCACAAAGAGAGGCATTGCCACCATGTTCTCTGACCCCATGGAGAAAAAGGGGGTTATTGTGCCATGTGCGAAAATAAGCGACCTGAGAGATCATTCAGTAATCATGAGTTAAGTCTGCAACTCGTGAAACAAATCACTGCTCATTCAGGTCATTCCGGCACGTCTCAGGTTGAGAATTAAATGATCCGTATTATTGAGCTCAGACTTTAAAAGCGGATTGGATGAGCCGTGTTCAAAGCCGTTATAAAATAAGCCGACAGGCGCACACCTGGTGATCGCACTTCAACTGAATTCTTTATTACTGGTATAGTTAACCCAAAATCCAAGATTTTTTCATTCCAAACTTGTATGACTTTGTTTCTTTGGTGGAAAAGGACGAGTAATTTGAGTTGAACTGGTTGCTATGTTCCATACAACTGCAATAAACAGGGACTGGAGATTTCAGCTTTAAAAAATTATCTTTAAAGAGGCTAATATAGGACTCATGCACTTTATTTTAAATCTGTCAAGCCATATACAATTTTCGTTTGACAAACAGACCGCAATAATGAACTGATCCTAGGCATTCGCCCTAGCTCTACTTGGCATGTTCATCAGGAGAAGAGGCCATGTCTGATCCCTAACCAATTAGATTGATGCATCAGTTGATTCAGTTCACAAAACTGGTCTGAGTCAATCACAAATTTAAACCAATCTGGGTCTTGTGCTCAACCCAACAGAGCCGTACTGACTTCTTTACGAGGCTTTTTTTCTTTTACTTAAAAAGCTCCTGTTGCTAAATGTATGAAAAAGAGACACTAATTCATTCTTCACTAACTCATTCAGGTTGCTCATTTTCATAATCATTTTTGAATGATCAATTCCTTTAAATAGTCTTGTCGACAATAAACAGCAACTATAAATAGCCTACTGTTTATAAAACAAACAATACAGTTATTTTATGAAAAATTTACATTTTTGTTGAACATATTCAAGTCACAATAGCGGTGCATTTGTGATTTTACCCTCTTGCATCTTTTTGATCAACACCACCATTCACCAAACCACAAACTATTCTCACCCAGACCATCCATCAAATACTAAAACTGCACCATGAAGGCCCAAATAACAATCCATAAAACCAGGAAGGCAATAAATAATAAGGTGAGAATATTACACACCCTCTTCAGTAATAAAAAACCAATGTGTGTGTGAGGGACAGCTGAGAGACCGAGACAGGGCGTTGATGCTTTACAGAGGAGATTTCCCCACTGTCCTCTTTGTCTGTCAGGATAAATGTGATGATTTACCCTTTGAGAATATTCCCTCTCTCTCTCTGCCACGTCTCTCTCTCCACTTCAAATTCTTCGGCGCATCAATACCAACACTTTAAACCGAAGGGCGCCGTGACTCTCCTTCCTGCCGGCTACTCTTTAAAACGCTACTCGCTGATATTGAGCTAAATGCGAAGCGCCGATACTCTCCTACACCGTCTCTCTCAGAGGACAGTCTCAGCAGAAAGTTAAAAAGCTCGCAGAGGAGCCCTAGAAAGCCAGTGAGGCGTGTCGGCCAAGAGAAACAGCACAGTGAAAGTTGGCCAAACGCTGCGTATGAGAGCAGGCGAAGCCGTTAGAGCCTGCAAACATCGACGATGGGGGTGAAACCCACATCACAGGGAGGATGCGCTAACCTCGCTCTTCTATCTCCTGCTGGCAGCGTGTTGGGATCATGAAGTTCGTTCAGATGTATCGATCAGTGGGTCGAGTCCCCCACCGTGTGCTCTGCACCCTCTCAAGCCTCTGTAAACACTTATATCCAGCCAATCAATGCGGCTCATTCTACCTGCGGCACTGAGTCGCTCGCTCACACACGCCGAGAATCCCAAACACACACACACACATATTCACAAGGCCCACTAACAAATTAGATATAGAAAGGCCCTGCAGAATGACACAAAAGCATCTGTATGAAAAATCAGCTTTTCGCTTAATGAGCTTTGTGGAGAAACAGAGGGACAGAGAGAGTGGCGGGCGAGGTAGACAGCCAGAGAGAGACAGACAGACAGAGAGAAAAAGAGAAATCGATTGGTGATCCAGGTAATCTGTGGGTTTGTCCCGGTGTTTGCACTGGTGACATTGCAGCAGCGGCACACACCGGAGAGATCAATGAGCCTCCTATTGTTCTTCTGTAATCCTTAACTATCCATAAGTAATTAACCTTCACATGAGAGGACAGGAAATAAATAAGGAAGGGAGGGGAAGGCTGCGGGTGGAGGGAGAATAGCAATGAGGACCAGAGCTGGAGAGTATATTTCCCTCCCTGTCTGTCTCTCTTTATCTGTCTGTCTACATCTCTCCCTCCCTCTATCTATTCTATAGATATCTATTCTATTCTTCTAGACAGACAGAAGTGATAGATGGACAGAACAATCGATAGAACATAGATAGAACATAAAGAATGACCAAAAGAAAGATGAACAGAGAGAATGCTAAAATGCGAAAGATAGAATGATATAACATTAGACTGAATAAACAAAGAAAAACAGAACATTAGACATGGATAGAGATAACTAGAGCTATAATAACAGAATAGATATATTGACAGATAGAGCAAAAGATAGACAGACAGATAGATAGATCCCTCTCTTCATCGGTCTCTCTATCAATCTGTCCATTGCATTATCTCTCTCTATTTCTCTCTCTCTCTCTCTGACCATATGCCCATCTTATTCCCATCTCCGTTTGATTCTGTCTGCTGCTCTTTCCATCCGTCTCCCTCTTTCACCATTTGTCTCTCTCTCTCGCGCTCACTGTCTATCTTTCAGACTTCCTTTCATAGATAATTGATATTCTGTATTTTTGCGTCTGACATTTTCACGGGATATTGTCAGTTTGTTTACATTTACACCATCATGTCCCGAGCATCATCTGTCAGACACAGGCTTGTCTGCATCTCTCTGGCTCCAGCATATCACACACTTCAGTGCACTATTAGTGAAGCAAACACAACTGATGTGCTCATCCAAAAGGACACAATCAGAGAGGTGTAGAATCAGTCAAGCAGACCAAGTGATCCATGTGGAAGGTCATTAGACACTTACCCACGAATTCAGAGAGGAAGACCACAAAAAAGGGAGTGACCAGGTCATTAATGCCCTGCACGTATCCACTAGCGGGGTGACGGATGGCCCAGATGAACAGAATCCGCTCAAACACCTGAAAAACAAGACAATCTCTTTCACTGTTTAACAAAAATAATTTATTTCTCGTTACAATTGTGATTGTTGTGCAGACTTTTGGTAACTGATGTTGCTTAATTCACTCTTGACAGAGCAACAGGCTTGCCTTTCCAAACGCAGCTGCATTTCAAGAGCATTAGTGCAAGTTCCTTGTTGTTTATGGGTTACAAGTGTTGCACACTTCTAAGTTTAAAACACCACAGCACCTCCTGCTGGTAAGCATCCAAAGACACAAAGCTTGATAACACCTAACCAGAGATCATCATCAGCGAAATTACAGACAAAAATAAAAGTTTTTTTTAAGTGATGGATTAAAAAAAAACAACAACAACAAATAATAATAATAATAATAATAAAATACATCAGATCAAACAAAATATCATGTTTATACATTTATGTGCAAATATTATGTGCAAAAATTTTAATATTAACTAAAATGATGACATTTTATTAGGTAAAATTTTATAAAATACCATTACACACACACACACACACACACACATACATACATACATGACAAAATGTCTATATAAGAAATAAGATTAAAAAAAAAAAAAAAAACTATGAATATAAACAAAAGTACGAAACAAACACAGATAAGGAAAGGAATAGTAAGCTCTTTTTTTGAGTGAATCTCATGAAACCTTTAAAGAATATGTCCTGCTCTTACTTCACACCAAGATAAAAGAAAGACAAATTATATTTTGCCTCAAGTTATTATTTACCTCAGAACTGGAAGAAAAATGTGCTTAAAGTCATTGTTTAATGACAAAATGTGCTCATCTCTAAAAACTCTGAATATAAACACAAGTACGTAAAAATAAACACTGATAAGGAAAGAAATCGCAAGCTCTTTTCTTACGTGAATCTCATTAAATATTTCAAGAATATGTCTTAAAAGACAGACAAATTATATTTTAAGTTATATTTCATCAATCACCTATGAGAAAATGAGGGGAAAACCTCAAAATGAATGCATAATCAATCAATCAATCACCTTTATTTATATAGCGCTGTAAACAAAATACATTGCGTCATAATGGTAATGATAACTTGTGCTTGTCTTGTAAACAACTGTCACAACACAATAAATAAAAAATACAAATTATATACATTTTCTTTTCTTTTGATTTCAGGGTGAAATGTGACCTGGACATGATTGTGTGTGTGATTCACTCTCTTATTTTTATGATTTCTGGTGGGTCTGTCACAGGTGTTGCCGTCTCAGAAGATCACCTACCTCCTGCACCAGTGGTTGCTGGAACAAAGGAATCAAAGGGTTGGTCCTCGGGATATCGATGTGAATCTATGAAAAGACACACACAGGTGTATACAGGTAAGCTCAAATGCACACCCACACAAGCACAAACCAGTTACAGAATCAGCGTGTAAGGAACACAGGAAAAAAAAAAAAGATTAAATCAATATGGCCCAAAAGCACTAAATTGAGTTCTATGTGCCTTTTCCCTTCCAGTAAATGGAGGAAAGCCATCAGGGCCCAAGCTGAACATGCTATCGATCAGGTTTCATAACAAGCTACACACAAAACCTGCATGAATTCACTTGGAAAGCGGACAGCGGGAGCATCCAGCCGCACATACAGGTGGTCACACTTTCGTTTCATCCGGTTCCCTTCTTATTTTTTCTCGTTCTATTTCAACTTCCATCATATGTTTGACGAAATGGCTTTGTAGTAATGCAGGTCACTCGAAGGCCAGCGAAGTGCGGTTCGCTCGTATTCACTGCCATTCCTCGCCCTCTCAGACTGTGACCACGCTAAAAGGTCATTTAGTGTTCCTGCCCAGACAGCCAGGGGCCAGTCCAACGGTCCTGTACGACCATATAAATCCTTTTAAAGGTCTGTGTCCGATTTGTATTGCAGTAGACGAAATGAGGGGCTGGGAGCCAGTAAGCCCTGAGGAACCGGACAAGAGAGGAGAGAAGGCAGCGCATAGCAATCGACTACCAGTCCTGCACCATTAACCTGAGCTTTACAGCCCATAAGAATATTGATCCCCCCTTCGTCCACATTAATAACACGCAGGTAAAAATCTGGGTGTATTACTACTATAGCTTTCTAGAAGAAGGTGTAACCTTGACTGAATGACTCACTGCAGAGAGGATCAGGTTCCTCAACAGATTGGCGTCTGGTGTAGCCTAGTGGATAAAGGGATTGTTCACCCAAAAAAAAGATCCAAATGTCTTGTGCACTACCCAAGTCTTGAGTCATACGATGAGGTCGGTGTTAGGAACAGACTGAAATGTACAGTGGCTGCTGAAAATTCAGCTTTGCATCACAGGAATAAATTACATTTTAATATATTCAAATAGAAAAGAGCCGTTTGACATTGTAATAATAATTCACAGTATTTTTGACCAAATAAATGCAGCCTTAATGAGTATAAGATTTTCACAGACCCCAAATAGAAGTTTTTTGCATGGTTTTTCCAAATCAACAGTCTGTCTTAAAGAAGCCCTGTCCAATTAAGCGGGTTTACGGTCATGTTCACAAAACACAAATCAGATGTGTTTTGAAGGATGTACGAACACTGCAATGCAGCCTTGTGATAGCAAAATGAACAGACATTCAACAAATAACATCTGGAATTTAAAAACATAATGTTATCTTGCAAACGATCTGATAAGATCCTTTTCCACTGAAATTCACCCATGCATTATCTGTTTTCATGTCATAACAAACAGTAGATTTACATATTAGGATGGTTTCCAACTAACTAAACCTGGATTTAAACAAATATTCTGGGCTGCTTTCAGCATAGTATCTATGGACGGCATTCGTGACATACATTTGACAATGCATTTCCTGTTTGACAACTGACTTGTGGACTGATGAAAGTGCTCTCTTACTCTTGGAAATTGTGTAGAAAGGATTAGAAAGGAACTGGTCGATTTCAGCCAACTCTTCCCCTTTTCTATTGAGAACATACTCAGAAGCAGGCCGGCTTGATTTTTACCTGTCTGTATGTGTCTCTGTGATTCTCATCTGTTCTGGAGTGGTAATACTGCTCGATGAAGGCATAATACTCCTCCCTCTTCCTCTGGAGAACCAGATCCCTTCGTTCCCTATTGGCTGGAAGATAGCCCTGAGAGAAAGCACATGGAAAGAAGAAAATGTTCATTTAATAGCTTTCAGAAAACAACTGCTGTACACCCACTTTCTCCATGTCTTCCAATTGTATCTTGCCCTGTAACCAAAATGTAACCTATAAATAATGCAAACAAAATATATTAAAAACAGATACAGATCCATGCAGCTTTTTTAAATCTACAGCTTGGATCATTTCAATGAGACGAGGTTCTTTATCATGATGAAGTCAGATGTTTAATGAATGCCTTTCAGAGTACTATCTGACTGATTTTATGCAACCGTCTTTTTTTTTTTTGCTGCTGTTCATACAAATTGCACTTTTCAGAAAGCTTCTTATGAGAGAAACAAATCAGACAAGTTCCACCTAAATTCTCAAGTTCTTACCTAATGCTTTCCTACCAAAGTGCTTAAATGAAAAATAAAGAGCATTATCATTTAAATGTTAGGGTGGCTCAGAGGTGTCCAGATGGCTTTTAAAGCATTGCTAGGCAGTTGTTAGGATGTTCTGGGTAGCTGCTTACTGCTTGCAAGTCAAAATATAAAGAAATAATGGGCTGAGTAAGAAGTCACTTATTTGAGCAAAATACAACAAAATCACATAATGATATTGTGAAATATCATTGCAATTAAAAATAATTGAAGATTTTACTGTGTTTTAAAATGTTATTTATTCCTGTGATAAAGCTGAATTTGGCTTGAGAAATGTACATGCTAGTAACTTGCTAATCATGCTAACAAAATCTTAACTTTATGTTAGTAACATTCTAATCATGCGAGAATAATCTTAGCAACTTGATAATCATGCTAGAAACATGTCAACACTAGGTTAGTAAAATGCTAATCATGCTAACAACATGCTAGTAACTTGTTAATCATGTTTGCAACATGCTAGTGACTTCCTAATCATGCTAAAATCATGTTAACAACATAATGACTTGTTAAGCATGCTAGAAACATGATAGCAACTTGTTAAAAATGCTAGAAGCATACTATCACCATGCTAGTAACATGCTAATCATGCTAGAAATGTTAGTAATTTGTTAAACTTGCTTATAATGCTAACAAAATCTAACATTATGCTAGTAACATGCTAATCATGCTTGAATAATGCTAGCAACATGTTAGTAACTTCTCAATTATGATAACAACATGCTAGTAACATGCTAATCAAGCTAGAAACATGTTAAGAAAATGCCAATAATGCTAGAAACATGCTAATAACACGCTAATCATGCTAAAACACATTAGCAACATGCTAATTATACTAGACACAGCCTAGCAACCACCCCACCTTAGCAATATGTTTTATACTTATCTGTTTTTCAGATCAACTGTATTGCCTCGAAAACATTCAAACTTTAAACTACTTTATACTGAAAACTTTCAGACTGAAAGCTTTTAAAACTTTTTCAGACTTTCTAGCTAGGCTTTTTCAAGCCAACTTAAAAATTGTCTACAAACGGTTTAATCTAGTTTCTCTCTATTGTCAATGTTGAAAACAGATTTCCTGCTTAATATTTTTTGTGGAAACTCTGATAATGCATTATGGGATTCTTTGATGAATAGAAACGCCAGAAGAAAATGATTTATTAGGAATCTTTGGTAAATCATAAATCATTCATTATGGTCTCTTTTGATCCATTTATTGAACTGTAGCATTAGGTGCCTACTTCAATGCAAGTCTATGTTTAATTTTTTTTACGCTCATTATATTGCCCTTTAGAGCAAAACTTTGCCTGTTATATTGTCTATCAAGAAAACTTTGTCATTCAGACTGCATAAAGTAATTGCTTCAATAATAGTATACAATCAATAATAGTATGAGAAATGATAATAACGATGCTTGCCTGAGCAAACACCACTAACTAAGAAACACTCTTGAAAATACAGAGCACAAACCTCAGATCTCAAAAGTCAAAAAAAAAATAATAATCATGTAGTTACTAAACTAACACACAGAAAGGATGCAATCGTGCTAGTACATACTTAGTAGCTACAGATGATTCCCTAAAGAGCAGACAACAAGTGCAGGCTATTTGTAGAGCAGACGTGGAGGCGTTGAACTGTCAGTTAGATCGTTGTCATGACTCTCCATCATGTTTCAGAAAATGGTGTTTTTAAAAGTGCCTTCCCCTCCCATTGTTTCTCAACTCTGGTTTTAATGAGCACACACAGAGTTGCCAAGCGCTTGAACACATAGATGATAACGTACATTCAGAATTCAACTCAAGTCCTGTGCTTCAGGCAAATAAGTGGTACACAAATTCCGCTTATTTGGATTCGCCCCATCATCAGCACTTGGAAACTTTAATAACGGCTTTAGAATTCAAACTTAAATTATCTTAAAATGGCTTTCCAATGCGATTCTGAGAAGGTCTTGGTGAGTTTTGTTATGCTGTGAAACCTGTTTCGAATGGAAACACTCATGTTTGCTGACATAATCCAAACTTGACGTGGACCAACAAAATCAAAAAGCAAGAGTTGCTCTACGATCACAATTTGAATATGAAAAGCGGAGATGAAACATTTAGTTTTTTGGCACATTAGCATTTGTTTAGCACATGTATAACTTTATACGTATAGAATTATTCTGTCTAAACCCCCAGCAAACACTGCATGAAGCGGTAAAAGCTTGGAGGAGCTGGGTCGGGGTGGGGATTTGCTTGTACAGCTTACCTTGTAGGTGTGTGTTATTGACTGTGTAAGCATGCATGACACAGATGCATGACACATGACACAGACTACCCCTCAGATGATGATGACGGTCACAATTCTGCTGACATTAAGTGCTCGGCAAAACCAATATTGCAAAACAAATCAATAGCATACATTAAACTGAAAGTGGCATGGAATTATATATATTCTCCTTGATAAATGGATTATTTTATTACAGTATTTTCTATTAGTCATTCAGATAAATATCCATTTGGCTTGATTTCAAACATGTTTCAAGAAATAGTTTAAAACATATTTAACAAACCCAACAGAATTTATTGTTTTCCCAATGAAAACAGATATATTAAGATATAATGATAATGTAAAATATTGGAAGGAATTGAAACCACGGCCTAGAGGTTAGAGGCCTAGGAACAATGAGAGTTCAAATTCAGCTCACAACTTATTTCAGTTCAATTCTTCTCTCTTTTCACATTGTTTCTTGTCCTCCCATTGCTGTTTGTTTAAATAGAATGCAAATATAGAAATGAAATAAACAACAGTTTTCGTAAATACTTACCGATAAGAGTCTCCAGGTGACTGGGCGAACTTCACGAGGGATTCCCGACCAGCTATGCTTCCGTAACTCCTCTGCATGAACAAAATATAGTGCAAAGTTAATCCAAAATGACAAAACTGGCATCTTCTGCTGTGTTGGTCCATAGCTGCAGTGGTGAACAGCTGCTTTTAATACTCCAGTTGATGACACAATCATACTGCAGTTTGGACCCAAAAGTACAATGTAAAAAAAAAAAAAAAAACTCCTGGAGTAGGAGGAGGGGGCTGGAATTATAGTATATGGACCGAACAACTGAACACAGCCTTAATCAGAAGTAAAAACATGTTTGTTCATATGCTGTGGTAGAAAACTAGAAAAACATGCTTTAAATCAACAGTCATCGGCCTTCACAGGACCGGTGACATTCTTACTTATAGTTCAATCAACATAATCAATACACAATTATTTTTAATTAGCAAACACATTCAGTTTTCACAACCATGTCACCTTGAATTATGCTAACTCCAATAAGACACCAAGCCATAACAGCACATTGATTTTACAAGTAATGGCTGGGAAGTTCACGATTCATGGGTGATGGAGCAATGGCTTGGGATGTCAACATGATGTTTGGGGAGCACATTTAGACAAACAGCTTAAAAGCATCTGCATCGTGGCCTGCTGTCATGTTTTTCCTTTGGTGCTCATGTGAACAATGCCCATTCGAACTCGGTTTTCATTATTTCACAATTCTGGTTCTCTCCTAATGCACCTTAAAAATAATTTTCATGTTTTCCAGTAAAATCTCTAAACTTCCTTACAAGAAGATTTACTAGAGAAGGAAAACTGCATAAGAAATCAAAGCTTGTTTTCAGCGAATATATCCTGAAATAAGTTTATATATCTTATTGCATTGTCGGTTTCTTGTTAGAAGTATAAATCTCAAATTATGTTAGATTTATGCTTAAAAGAAGAGAAAACATTTGCTGATGGGTAAGAAAAATAAACCTAATTCGAGACATGTTATTAAGCAGGAGTTTAAAAATATATACGTTTAATAATACATTATGAATTATTTTTGTTAAGTTTTGCTTCTCAAGAGAATTGTTTTGTTTGAAGGATGTTTGACTGGAAAACAAGACACGAATACTAATTAAGAAAATTATTTTGCCAGTTTATTTTCCACTATGTCTCTGAATAAAAATATATTAATTTAATAAATGCTGTAACCTTTCACTTTAGAGATTTGGGAGCTACTGATTTCAAATACTTTAGACAAATGAACACTAATCTCACAAAGAAAAACTATTTTCCAAGAACAATTAGCAATTAAACAATAATTTGCGTTTATTTTTTATTAAAGTTTAATTTCTTCAGAAAATTTGTCTGCCATATCTGCTATGATATGTGTTGCTATTAGGGCTGTCACTTTTGAAAAAAATCAACGAACGGATATCGAATATCACGCAATGCATTCTAATATATCCGAATATCTACGTGCCTAATTCATTTCTTAATATTGTTTGCCTCTTTTGGATGGTTACTCGACAGGTGAGCACGAAGACTGGATGTGGATGATGTGTAAGTAAGGCCTGGTTCACACGGGACGATTTTAAAATTGTCGGCAGATTTTCCAAACCTGAGAGACCCCACACACGGCGATAAAAAAATCACGGGTCTAACAGTTTTGGTCGCTCCGTGTGTGGTGTGCAGCCACACGGCAATATCAACACATCACACACGAACCGATTTGACTCCAGAGCATTCCCAGGTCAGACGGGAAATCTCGCAAAATCCCTCGAGATCAAACGTGACTTTAGAGTAAACAATCATGGCGGACAAAGAGGATGCAGTGGCCATTGTTTGTGCTTTGTTTTTAACGGGGAAAAAAACATAAGAAAAATAAGAAAAGGCGATGGTCAAAGAGGTGGAGACGACGCGAGCATGGACTATACTTGCTATATCATGATATGGAGATAAGTTGTTGTTTTATCTCATAGAAATGTTGTTACGTACTACACAGATTAATAACCGTTGAAATAAACGTTCATATATTAGTTTCCATGTACTCTGGTGGACTGCAGTTGTGGATGTAGTTATGCCCATCGACTTTATTTGTATTTGTTATATTATATACGCTGGCTGTTTTGATTTTGTTTCCCGGTACTATCACTGCCTCGTCACCTCGCTTTCTGATTGGCTACACGCCACAGTCCACAGGCTGCGTGATTGTTTGTCCTCGGGGGACACCACACACGAGAAGAAATCGGGCAAAATAAATCCAACATGTTGGATATCCCCGATTTGAGATCGGAGCGGTCCCGACATTCTTCCGAGCAGAGGAGATTAGTCTTAACACACCACACACGGCAGGAATATTTGATCAGATTATTTTACGATAATCGGAGCATCCTAAGATTGTCGGAAGGGCTGAATCGGGGCTAAAATCGGCCCAATTATCCTGCCGTGTGAACCAGCCTTAAACCGTTTTTTGCAAATTCGGCAAACTACTTTATCTTTTACGTTATTTTACCGTCTACGGTGAAGAACCAAAAATGTTTACAGACACTACTTTTAAGATGCGCTGGGGTTTTAATTGTCCGCTCAGGCTGGCCGTTCTTTCAAAATAGGGTGGCTATTAGCTATTATTCGCTTGATTTGGTCATGGGCCTACGCTACAATACGTCTAGAGCGCCCTCTACTGGACAAGATCACAAAGAATAAAATAAAAAACAAACGGTCTAATCACAGACTGCAAAAAATGCGCTACACAGGGCATTTTAAATCTTTTTTTTCATAGTTCGATTACGGATATTTCATGTCATGTTCAAATGCATATTCGGATATCCAATAAAAAGTGACAGCCCTAGTTGCTATGCGGTTGCTAGGGTATTCTGTGGGGTTGCTAGGTGATTTCCAATCAGCACTGAGCCAAAATAACCCCAAAGCTCCAATCAGTTACAAAAGCAGATGTATCAGTAAACAAATCAGGACGAGTTACATGCTAAAATGCGACTGATCGTAATTATGACTCTTGTCTTTGCTATAACCACTACAAAGAAATAAGTCTATTGTACTTTCGAGTCTTACAATAAAGAGCAAAGATAACTGTTGTCATGACAATCAGATGAATCATAGTGAACTTCAACAATTCTCTTTGTCTGCTCCTTGAATTTTTTTCTTGAATGGAGCTTTTCAACTCCACCATTCGCAATTACTTGTTTTGTCATTTGTTATGAAGTAAATATTACTTTGCAGGTGGGTGCCATTAGACTAGATATCATCAATACGTCCAGATGCTCAGATCTACACAACTTTTAAAAGGATTGTTTTTTCAAACCCTCGCCAAGCCCTCTGGGTCATCGTGATCAGCGAATGCAAAACCGCTTTTTACAACGTCTGTGAAGACTTGCTGGGAAACATCTGGTTAGATTGCTC